>NC_064925.1:26354183-26659849 GCF_023897955.1 Schistocerca gregaria
AATGTCTCAAACAGTCTACGCTTTGATCGTTCCCTGAAAGACCAGTAGTGGTTTCCGATGCACAACTGGTGGCATTCTGTAATCTGTGGACAATCAGAGTGTTGATGAAACACAGAGAATGCATCGGGATTGAATACAACAGTCACCATGCGCACTTTCCTCCACAGGAGTGATATCTCAAACAGTCTACGCTTTGATCGTTCCCTGGAATACCAGTAGTAGTTTCCGATGCACATCTGGTGGCATTCTGTAATCTTTGGACTATCAGAGTGTTGATGAAACACAGAAATAGCATCGGGATTGTATACAACAGTCACCATGCGCACTTTCCTCCATGGCAGTAATGTCTCAAACAGTCTACGCTTTGATCGTTCCCTGAAAGACCAATAGTGGTTTCCGATGCACAACTGGTGGCATTCTGTAATCTGTAGATCATCAGAGTGTTGATGAAACACAGAGAATGCATCGGGATTGAATACAACAGTCACCATGCGCACTTTCCTCCACGGGAGTGATATCTGAACAGTCTACGCTTTGATCCTTGCCTGGAATACCACTAGTGGTTTCCGATGCACATCTGGTGGCATTCTGTAATCAGTGGACTATCAGAGTGTTGATGAAACACAGAAATAGCATCGGGATTGAATACAACAAACACCATGCGTACTTTACTCCATGGGAGTAATGTCTCAAACAGTCTACGCTTTGATCTTTCCCTGGAAGAGCAGTAGTAGTTTCCGATGCACATCTGGAAGCATTCTGTAATCTGTGGACTAACAGAGTGTTGATGAAAGACAGAAATTGCATCGGGATTGAATACAACGGTCAATATTCGCACCTTCCTCCATGGGAGTAATGTCTCAAACAGTCTACGCTTTGATCGTTCACTGGAAGACTAGTAGTAATTTCCGATGCACATCTGGAGGCATTTTGTAATCTGTGGACTATCAGAGTGTTGATGAAACACAGGAATTGCATCGGGATTGAATACAACAGTCACCATGCGCACTTTCCTCCATGGGAGTAATGTCTATAACAGTCTACGGTTTGATCGTTCCCTGGAAGACCAGTAGTAGTTTCCGACGCACATCTGGTGGCATTCTGGAATCTGTGGACTAACTGTGTGTTGATAAAACACAGAAATTGCAATGGGATTGAATACAACAGTCACCATGCACACATTCCTCCATGGGAGTAATGTCTCAAACAGTCTACGCTTTGATCGTTCCCTGGAAGACCAGTAGAAGTTTCCGATGCACATCTGGTGGCATTCTGTAATGTATGGACTATCAGAGTGTTGATGAAACACAGAAATTTAATCCGGATTTAATACAACAGTCACCATGCGCACTTTCCTCCATGGGAGTTAAGTCTCAAACAGTCTACGTTTTCATTGTTCTCTGGAATGGCTGTAGCAGTTTTCGATGCACAAATGGAGGCATTCTGTAATCTGCGGACTATCAGAGTGTTGATGAAACACAGAAATTGCATCGGGATTGAATACAACACTCACCATGCGCACTTTCCTCCATGGGAGTAATGTCTCAAACAGTCTACGCTTTGATCGTTCCCAGGAAGACCAGTAGTAGTTTCCGGTACACATCTGGAAGCATTCCGTAATCTGTGGACCTTCAAAATGTTGATGAAACACATAAATTGCATCGGGAGTGAATACAACAGTCACCATCCGCACTTTCCTCCATGGGAGTAACGTCTGAAACAGTCTACAGTTTGATCGTTCCCAGGAAGACCAGTAGTAGTTTCCGATGCACATCTGGAATCAATCTGTAATCTGTGGACTATCAGAGTATTGATGAAAATCAGAAACTTCATCGGGATTTAATACAACAGTCACCATGCGCACTTTCCTCCATGGGAGTAATGTCTCAAACAGTGTACTTTTTGATTGTTCCCTGGAAGACCAGTAGGAGTTTTCGATGCACATCTGGAGGCATTCTGTAATCTGTGGACTATCAGAGTGTTGATGAAACACTGAAATTGAATCGGGATTGAATACAACAGTCACCATGCGCACTTCCCTCCATGGGAGTAATGTCTGAAACAGTTTACGATTTGATCGTTCCCTGGAACACCAGTAGTAGTTTCCTTTGCGTATATGGTGGCATTCTTTAATCTGTGGACTATCAGAGTGTTGATGAAACACAGAAATTGCATCGGGATTGAATACAACAGTCAATATTCGCACTTTCCTCCATGGGAGTAATGTCTCAAACAGTCTACGCTTTGATGGTCCCCTGGGAGACCAGTAGTAATTTCCGACGCACACCTGGAGGCATTCTGTAATCTGTGGACTATCAGAGTGTTGATGAAACACAGAAATAGCATCGGGATTGAATACAACAGTTACCATGCGCACATTCCTCCATGGGAGTAATGTCTCAAACAGTCTACGCTTTGATCGTCCCCTGGGAGACCAGTAGTAATTTCCGACGCACACCTGGAGGCATTCTGTAATCTGTGGACTATCAGAGTGTTGATGAAACACAGAAATAGCATCGGGATTGAATACAACAGTCACCATGCACACTTTCCTCCATGGGAGTAAAGTCTCAAACAGTCTACGTTTTCATTGTTCTCTGGAATGGCAGTAGTAGTTTTCGATGCACAAATGGAGGCATTCTGTAATCTGTGGACTATCAGAGTGTTGATGAAACACAGAAATTGCATCGGGATTGAATACAACAGTCACTATGCGCACTTTCCTCCATGGGAGTAATGTCTCAAACAGTCTACGCTTTGATCGTTCCCAGGAAGACCAGTAGTAGTTTCCGATGCACATCTGGAGGCATTCTGTAATCTGTGGACTAACTAAGTGTTGATGAAACACAGAAATTGCAAAGGGATTGAATACAACAGTCACCATGCGCACTTTCCTCCATGGGAGTAATGTCTCAAACAGTCTACGCTTTGATCTTTCCCTGGAAGACCAGTAGTAGTTTCCGATGCACATCTGGTGGCATTCTGTAATCTGTGGACTATCAGAGTGTTGATGAAACACAGAAGTAGCATAGGGATTGAGTACAACAGTCATCATGAGCACTTTCCTCCTTGGGAGTAATGTCTCATACAGTCTACGCTTTGATCGTTCCCTGGAAGACCAGTAGTAGTTTTCGATGCACATCTGGTGGCATTGTGTAATCTGTGGACTATCAGAGTGTTGAAGAAACACAGAAATTGCATAGGGATTGAATACAACAGTCACCATGTGCACTTCTCTCCATGGGAGTAATGTCTCAAACAGTCTACGATTTGATCGTTCCCTGGAACACTAGTAGTAGTTTCCGATGCACATGTGGTGGCATTCTGTAATCTGTGGACTATCAGAGAGTTGATGAAACACAGAAATAGCATCGGGATTGAATACAACAGTCACAATACTCACATTCCTCCATGTGAGTAATGTCTCAAACAGTCTACGCTCTGATCGTTCCCTGAAAGACCAGTAGTAGTTTCAGATGCACAACTGGTGGCATTCTGTAATCTGTGGACTATCAGAGTGTTGATGAAACACAGAGAATGCATCGGGATTGAATACAACAGTCACAATGCGGTCTTTCCTCCACGGGAGTGATATCTCAAACCGTCTACGCTTTGATCGTTCCCTGGAATACCAGTATTAGTTTCCGATGCACATCTGGTGGCATTCTGTAATCAGTGGACTATCAGAGTGTTGTTGAAACACTGAAATTGAATCGGGATTGAATACAACAGTCACCATGCGCACTTCCCTCCATGGGAGTAATGTCTCAAACAGTCTACGCTTTGATCGTTCCCTGGAATGCAGTAGTAGTTTCCAATGCACATCTGGTGGCATTCTGTAATCTGTGGACTAACTGAGTGTTGATGAAACACAGAAATTGCATCGGGATTGAATACAACAGTCACCATGTGCACTTTCCTCCATGGCAGTAATGTCTCAAACAGTCTACGCTTTGATCGTTCCCAGGAAGACCATTAGTAGTTTCCGATGCACATCTGGAGGCATTCTGTAATCTGTATACTAACTAAGTGTTGATGAAACACAGAAATTGCAATGGCATTGAATACAACAGTCACCATGCGCACTTTCCTCCATGGGAGTAATGTCACAAACAGTCTACGCTTTGATCTTTCCCTGGAAGACCAGTAGTAGTTTCCGATGCACATCTGGTGGCATTCTGTAATCTGTGGACTATCATAGTGTTGATGAAACACTGAAATTGAATCGGGACTGAATACAACAGTCACCATCCGCACTTTCCTCCATGGGAGTAATGTCTGAAACAGTCTACGCTTTGATCGTACCCTGGAAGATCATTAGTAGTTTCCGGTGCATATCTAGAAGCATTCTGTAATCTGTGGACCTTCAAAATGTTGATGAAACACAGAAATTGCATCGGGAGTGAGTACAACAGTCACCATCCGCACTTTCCTCCATGGGAGTAACGTTTGAAACAGTCTACGCTTTCATCGTTCCCTGGAAGACCAGTAGAAGTTTCCGATGCACATCTGGTGGCATTCTGTAATCTATGGACTATCAGAGTGTTGATGAAACACAGAAATTGCATCGGGATTGTATACAACAGTCACCATGCGCACTTTCCTCCATGGGAGTAATGTCTCAAACAGTCTACGCTTTGATCGTTCACTGGAAGTCCAGTAGTAGTCTCCGATGCACATCTGGTGGCATTCTGTAATCTGTTTGCTAACAGAGTGTTGATGAAACACAAAAATTGCATCGGGATTGAATACAACAGTCAATATTCGCACTATCCTCCATGCTAGTAATGTCTCAAACAGTCTACGCTATGATCGTTCCCTGGAAGACCAGTAGTAATTTTCGATGCACTTCTGGAGGCATTCTGTCATCTGTGGACTATCAGAGTTTTGATGAAACACAGAAATTGCATCGGGATTGAATACAACAGCCACCATGCGCACTTCCCTCCATGGGAGTAATGTCTCAAAGAGTCTACGTTTTGATCGTTCCCTGGAAGACCATTAGTAGTTTCCGGTGCACATCTGGAGGCATTCTGTAGTCTGTGGACTATCAGAGTGTTGATGAAACACAGAAATTGCATCGGGATTGAATACAACAGCCACCATGCGCACTTCCCTCCATGGGAGTAATGTCTCAAAGAGTCTACGTTTTGATCGTTCCCTGGAAGACCAGTAGTAGTTTCCGATGCACATCAGCTGGCATTCTGTAATCTGTGGACTATCAGAGTGTTGATGAAACACAGAAATTGCATCGGGATTGAATACAACCGTCACCATGCGCACATTCTTCTATGGGAGTAATGTCTCAAACAGTCTACGCTTTGATCGTTCCCTGGAAGACCAGTAGAAGTTTCCGATGCACATCTGGTAGCATTCTGTAACCTATGGACTATCAGAGTGTTGATGAAACACAGAAATTGCATCGGTATTGAATACAAGAGTCACCATGCGCACTTTTCTCCATGGGAGTATTGTCTCAAACAGTCTACGTTTTGATTGTTCCCTGGAAGACCTGTAGTAGTTTTCGTTGCACAAATGGAGGCATTCTGTAATTTGTGGACTATCAGAGTGTTGATGAAACACAGAAATTCCATCGGGATTGAATACAACAGTCACCTTGCGCACTTTCCTCCATGGGAGTAATTCTCAAACAGTCTACTCTTTGATCGTTCCCTGGAAGACCAGTAGTAGTTTTGGATGCACATCTGGTGGCATTCTGTAATCTGTGGACTATCAGAGTGTTGATGAAACATAGAAGTAGCATCGGTATTGAATACAACAGTCATCATGAGCACTTTCCTCCTTGGGAGTAATGTCTCAAACAGTCTACGCTTTGATCGTTCTCTGGAAGACCAGTAGTACTTTTGGATGCACATCTGGAGGCATTCTATAATCTGTGGACCAACAGAGTGTTGATGAAACAGAGAAATTGCATCGTGATTGAATACAACAGTCACCATGCGCATTTCCTTCCATGGGAGTAATGTCGCAAACAGTCTACGATTTGATCGTTCCCTGGAACACCAGTAGTAGATTCCGATGCACATCTGGTGGCATTTTGTAATCTGTGGACTATCAGTGTGTTGATGAAACACATGGAATGCATCGGGATTGAATACAACAGTCACCATGCGCAATTTCCTCCACGGGAGTAATATCTCAAACAGTCTACGACTTGATCGTTCCCTGGAATGCCAGTAGTAGTTTCCGATGCACATCTGGTGGCATTCTGTAATCTGTGGACTATCAGAGTATTGATGAAACACAGAAATAGCATCGGGATTGAATACAACAGTCACCATGCGCACTTTCCTCCATGGAAGTAATGCCTCAAAGTCTACGCTTTGATCGTTCCCTCGAAGACCAGTAGTAGTCTCCGAGGCACATCTGGTGGCATTCTGTAATCTGTGGACTAACAGAGTGTTGATGAAACACAGAAATTGCATCGGGATTGAATACAACAGTCAATATTCGCACTTTCCTCCATGGGAGTAATGTCTCAAACAGTCTACGCTTTGATCGTTCCCTGGAAGACCAGTAGTAATTTTCGATGCACATCTGGAGGCATTATGCAATCTGTGGACTATCAGAGTGTTGATGAAACACAGATATTGCATCGGGATTGAATACAACAGTAACCATGCGCACTTTCCTCAATGGGAGTAATTCTCAAACTTTCTACGCTTTGATCGTTCCCTGGAAGACCAGTAGTAGTTTCCGATGCACATCTGGTGGCATTCAGTAATCTGTGGACTATAAGAGTGTTGGTGAAACACAGAAATAGCATCGGGATTGAATACAACTGTCACCATGCGCACTTTCCTCCATGGGAGTAATGTCTCAAACAGTCTACGATTTGATCGTTCCCTGGAAGACAATTAGTAGTTTCCGATGCACATCTGGTGGCATTTTGTAATCTGTGGACTATCAGAGTGTTGATGAAACACAGAAATTGCATCGGGATTGAATACAACAGTCACCATGCGCACATTCCTCCATGGGAGTAATGTCTGAAACATTCTACGCTTTGATCGTTCCCTGGAAGACCAGTAGAAGTTTCCGATGCACATCTGGTAGCATTCTGTAATCTATGGACTATCAGAGTGTTGATGAAACACAGAAATTGCATCGGGATTGACTACAACAGTCACTATGCGCACTTTCCTCCATGGTAGTAATTCTCAAACAGTCTACGCTTTGATCGTTCCCTGGAGGACCAGTAGTAGTTTCCGATGCACATCTGGAGGCATTCTGCAATCTGTGGACTATCAGGGTGTAGATGAAACACAGAAGTAGCATCGGGATTGAATACAACAGTCATCATGAGCACTTTCCTCCTTGGGAGTAAAGTCTCAAACAGTCTACGCTTTGATCGTTCTCTGGAAGACCAGTAGTAGTTTTGGATGCACATCTGGTGGCATTCTGTAATCTGTGGACTATCAGAGTGTTGATGAAACACAGAAATTGCATCGTGATTGAATACAACAGTCACCATGCGCACTTCCCTCCATGGGAGTAATGTCTCAAACAGTCTACGATTTGATCGTTCCCTGGAACACCAGTAGTAGTTTCCGATGCACATCTGTTGACATTCTGTAATCTGTGGACTATCAGAGTGTTGATGAAACACAGAAATAGCATCGGGATTGAATACAACTGTCACCATGCGCACTTTCCTCCATGGGAGTAATGTCTCAAAGTCTACGCTTTGATCGTTCCCTGGAAGACCAGTAGTAGTCTCCGATGCACATCTGGTGGCATTCTGTAATCTGTGGACTAACAGAGTGTTGATGAAACACAGAAATTGCATCGGGATTGAATACAACAGTCAATTTTCTTACTTTCCTCCATGGGAGTAATGTCTCAAACAGTCTACGCTTTGATAGTTCCCTGGAAGACCAGTAGTAATTTCCGATGCACATCTGGAGGCATTCTGTAATCTGTGGACTATCAGAGTGTTGATGAAACACAGAAATTGCATCGGGATTGAATACAACAGTCACCATGCGCACTTTCCTCCATGGGAGTAATGTCTCAAACAATCTACGTTTTGATCGTTCGCTGGAAGACCAGTAGTAGTTTCCGATGCACATCTGGTGGCATTTTGTAATCTGTGTACTATCAGAGAGTTGATGAAACACAGAGATTGCATCGGGATTGAATACAACAGTCACAATGCGCACATTCCTCCATGTGAGTAATGTCTCAAATAGTCTACGCTTTGATCGTTCCCTGAAAGACCAGTAGTGGTTTCCGATGCACAACTGGTGGCAATCTGTAATCTGTGGACTATCAGAGTGTTGATGAAACACAGAGAATGCATCGGGATTGAATACAACAGTCACCATGAGCACTTTCCTCCATCGGAGTGATATCTCAAACAGTCAACGCTTTGATCGTTCCCAGGAATACCAGTAGTAGTTTCCGATGCACATCTGGCTGCATTCTGTAATCTGTGGGCTATCAGAGTGTTGATGAAACACAGAAATAGCATCGGGATTGAATACAACAGTCACCATGCGAACTTTCCTCCATGGGAGTAATGTCTCTAAGTCTACGGTTTGATCGTTCCCTGGAAGACCAGCAGTAGTCTCCGATGCACATCTGGTGGCATTCTGTAATCTGTGGACTAACAGAGTGTTGATGAAACACAGAGATTGCATCGGGATTGAATACAACAGTCACCATGCGCACTTTCCTCCATGGGAGTAATGTCTCAAACAGTCTACGTTTTGATCGTTCGCTGGAAGACCAGTAGTAGTTTCCGATGCACATCTGGTGGCATTTTGTAATCTGTGGACTATCAGAGTGTTGATGAAACACATGGAATGCATCGGGATTGAATACAACAGTCACCATGCGCAATTTCCTCCACGGCAGTAATATCTCAAACAGTCTACGACTTGATCGTTCCCTGGAATACCAGTAGTAGTTTCCGATGCACATCTGGTGGCATTCTGTAATCTGTGCACTATCAGAGTGTTGATGAAACACAGAAATAGCATGGGGGTTGAATACAACAGTCACCATGCGCCCTTTCCTCCATGGAAGTAATGTCTCAAAGTCTACGCTTTGATCGTTCCCTGGAAGACCAGTAGTAGTCTCCGATGCACATCTGGTGGCATTCTGTAATCTGTGGACTAACAGAGTGTTGATGAAACACAGAAATTGCATCGGGATTGAATACAACAGTCACCATGCGCACTTTCCTCCATGGGAGTAATGTCTGAAACAATCTACGCTTTGATCGTTCCCTGGAATGCAGTAGTAGTTTCCAATGCCCATCTGGTGGCATTCTGTAATCAGTGGACTATCAGAGTGTTGATGAAACACAGAAATAGCATCGGGATTGAATACAACAGTCACCATGCGCACTTTCTTCCATGGGAGTAATGTCTCAAACAGTCTACGCTTTGATCGTTCCCTGGAAGACCAGTAGTAGTTTCCGTTGCACAAATGGAGGCATTCTGTAATTTGTGGACTATCAGAGTGTTGATGAAACACAGAAATTCCATCGGGATTGAATACAACAGTCACCTTGCGCACTTTCCTCCATGGGAGTAATTCTCAAACAGTCTACGCTTTGATCGTTCCCTGGAAGACCAGTAGTAGTTTTGGATGCACATCTGGTGGCATTCTGTAATCTGTGGACTATCAGAGTGTTGATGAAACATAGAAGTAGCATCGGTATTGAATACAACAGTCATCATGAGCACTTTCCTCCTTGGGAGTAATGTCTCAAACAGTCTACGCTTTGATCGTTCTCTGGAAGACCAGTAGTACTTTTGGATGCACATCTGGAGGCATTCTCTAATCTGTGGACCAACAGAGTGTTTATGAAACAGTGAAATTGCATCGTGATTGAATACAACAGTCACCATGCGCATTTCCTTCCATGGGAGTAATGTCGCAAACAGTCTACGATTTGATCTTTCCCTGGAACACCAGCAGTAGATTCCGATGCACATCTGGTGGCATTTTGTAATCTGTGGACTATCAGAGTGTTGATGAAACACATGGAATGCATCGGGATTGAATACAACAGTCACCATGCGCAATTTCCTCCACGGGAGTAATATCTCAAACAGTCTACGACTTGATCGTTCCCTGGAATGCCAGTAGTAGTTTCCGATGCACATCTGGTGGCATTCTGTAATCTGTGGACTATCAGAGTATTGATGAAACACAGAAATAGCATCGGGATTGAATACAACAGTCACCATGCGCACTTTCCTCCATGGAAGTAATGCCTCAAAGTCTACGCTTTGATCGTTCCCTGGAAGACCAGTAGTAGTCTCCGAGGCACATCTGGTGGCATTCTGTAATCTGTGGACTAACAGAGTGTTGATGAAACACAGAAATTGCATCGGGATTGAATACAACAGTCAATATTCGCACTTTCCTCCATGGGAGTAATGTCTCATACAGTCTACGCTTTGATCGTTCCCTGGAAGACCAGTAGTAATTTTCGATGCACATCTGGAGGCATTCTGCAATCTGTGGACTATCAGAGTGTTGATGAAACACAGATATTGCATCGGGATTGAATACAACAGTCACCATGCGCACTTTCCTCCATGGGAGTAATTCTCAAACTTTCTACGCTTTGATCGTTCCCTGGGAGACCAATAGTAGTTTCCGATGCACATCTGGTGGCATTCAGTAATCTGTGGACTATAAGAGTGTTGGTGAAACACAGAAATAGCATCGGGATTGAATACAACTGTCACCATGCGCACTTTCCTCCATGGGAGTAATGTCTCAAACAGTCTACGATTTGATCGTTCCCTGGAAGACAATTAGTAGTTTCCGATGCACATCTGGTGGCATTTTGTAATCTGTGGACTATCAGAGTGTTGAAGAAACACAGAAATTGCATCGGGATTGAATACAACAGTCACCATGCGCACATTCCTCCATGGGAGTAATGTCTGAAACATTCTACGCTTTGATCGTTCTCTGGAAGACTAGTAGAAGTTTCCGATGCACATCTGGTAGCATTCTGTAATCTATGGACTATCAGAGTGTTGATGAAACACAGAAATTGCATCGGGATTGACTACAACAGTCACTATGCGCACTTTCCTCCATGGGAGTAATTCTCAAACAGTCTACGCTTTGATCGTTCCCTGGAGGACCAGTAGTAGTTTCCGATGCACATCTGGAGGCATTCTGGAATCTGTGGACTATCAGGGTGTAGATGAAACACAGAAGTAGCATCGGGATTGAATACAACAGTCATCATGAGCACTTTCCTCCTTGGGAGTAAAGTCTCAAACAGTCTACGCTTTGATCGTTCTCTGGAAGACCAGTAGTAGTTTTGGATGCACATCTGGTGGCATTCTGTAGTCTGTGGTCTATCAGAGTGTTGATGAAACACAGAAATTGCATCGTGATTGAATACAACAGTCAGCATGCGCACTTCCCTCCATGGGAGTAATGTCTCAAACAGTCTACGATTTGATCGTTCCCTGGAACACCAGTAGTAGTTTCCGATGCACATCTGGTGGCATTCTGTAATCTGTGGACTATCAGAGTGTTGATGAAACACAGAAATAGCATCGTGATTGAATACAACAGTCACCATGCGCACTTTCCTCCATGGGAGTAATGTCTCAAAGTCTACGCTTTGATCGTTCCCTGGAAGACCAGTAGTAGTCTCCGATGCACATCTGGTGGCATTCTGTAATCTGTGGACTAACAGAGTGTTGATGAAACACAGAAATTGCATCGGGATTGAATACAACAGTCAATTTTCTTACTTTCCTCCATGTGAGTAATGTCTCAAATAGTCTACGCTTTGATCGTTCCCTGAAAGACCAGTAGTGGTTTCCGATGCACAACTGGTGGCATTCTGTAATCTGTGGACTATCAGAGTGTTGATGAAACACAGAGAATGCATCGGGATTGAATACAACAGTCACCATGAGCACTTTCCTCCATCGGAGTGATATCTCAAACAGTCAACGCTTTGATCGTTCCCAGGAATACCAGTAGTAGTTTCCGATGCACATCTGGCTGCATTCTGTAATCTGTGGACTATCAGAGTGTTGATGAAACACAGAAATAGCATCGGGATTGAATACAACAGTCACCATGCGCACTTTCCTCCATGGGAGTAATGTCTCTCAGTCTACGGTTTGATCGCTCCCTGGAAGACCAGCAGTAGTCTCCGATGCACATCTGGTGGCATTCTGTAATCTGTGGACTAACAGAGTGTTGATGAAACACAGAAATTGCATCGGGATTGAATACAACAGTCACCATGCGCACTTTCCTCCATGGGAGTAATGTCTCAAACAGTCTACGTTTTGATCGTTCGCTGGAAGACCAGTAGTAGTTTCCGATGCACATCTGGTGGCATTTTGTAATCTGTGGACTATCAGAGTGTTGATGATACACATGGAATGCATCGGGATTGAATACAACAGTCACCATGCGCAATTTCCTCCACGGGAGTAATATCTCAAACAGTCTACGACTTGATCGTTCCCTGGAATACCAGTAGTAGTTTCCGATGCACATCTGGTGGCATTCTGTAATCTGTGGACTATCAGAGTGTTGATGAAACACAGAAATAGCATCGGGATTGAATACAACAGTCACCATGCGCCCTTTCCTCCATGGAAGTAATGTCTCAAAGTCTACGCTTTGATCGTTCCCTGGAAGGCCAGTAGTAGTCTCCGATGCACATCTGGTGGCATTCTGTAATCTGTGGACTAACAGAGTGTTGATGAAACACAGAAATTGCATCGGGATTGAATACAACAGTCACCATGCGCACTTTCCTCCATGGGAGTAATGTCTGAAATAATCTACGCTTTGATCGTTCCCTGGAAGACCATTAGTAGCTTCCGGTGCACATCTGGAAGCATTCTGTAATCTGTGGACCTTCAAAATGTTGATAAAACACAGAAATTGCATCGGGAGTGATTACAACAGTCACCATCCGCACTTTCCTCCATGGGAGTAACGTCTGAAACAGACTACGCTTTGATCGTTCCCAGGAAGACCAGTAGTAGTTTCCGATGCACATCTGTAGGCAATCTGTAATCTGTGGACTATCAGAGTGTTGATGAAACACAGAAATTGCATCGGGATTGAATTCAACAGTCACCATGCGCACATTCCTCCATGGGAGTAATGTCTCAAACAGCCTAAGCTTTGATCGTTCCCTGAAAGACCAGTAGTGGTTTCCGATGCACAACTGGTGGCATTCTGTAATCTGTGGACCATCAGAGTGTTGATGAAACACAGAGATTGCATCGGGATTGAATACAACAGTCACCATGCGCACTTTCCCCCACGGGAGTGATATCACAAACAGTCTACGCTTTGATCGTTCTCTGGAATTCAGTAGTAGTTTCCGATGCACATCTGGTGGCATTCTGTAATCAGTGGACTATCAGAGTGTTGATGAAACACAGAAATATCATCGGGATTGATTACAACAGTCACCATGCGCACTTTTCTCCATGGGAGTAATGTCTCAAACAGTCTACGCTTTGATCGTTCCCTGGAAGACCAGTAGTAGTTTCCGATGCACATCTCGTGGCATTCTGTAATCTGTGGACTAACAGAGTGTTGATGAAACAGAGAAATTGCATCGGGATTGAATACAACAATCAATATTCGCACTTTCCTCCATGGGAGTAATGTCTCAAACAGTCTACGCTTTGATCGTTCCCTGGAAGACCAGTAGTAATTTTCGATGCACATCTGGAGGCATTCTGCAATCTGTGGACTATCAGAGTGTTCATGAAACACAGATATTGCTTCGGGATTGAATACAACTGTCACTATGCGCACTTTCCTCCATGGGAGTAATTCTCAAACTTTCTACGCTTTGTTCGGTCCCTGGAAGACCAGTAGTAGTTTCCGATGCACATCTGGTGGCATTCAGTAATCTGTGGACTATAAGAGTATTGGTGAAACACAGAAATAGCATCTCGATTGAATACAACAGTCACAATGCGCACTTTCCTCCATGGGAGTAATTCTCAAACAGTGTACGCTTTGATCGTTCCCTGGAAGACAAGTAGTAGTTTCCGATGCACATCTGGAGGCATTCTGTAATCTGTGGACTATCAGAGTGTTGATGAAATACAGAAATTGCATCGGGATTGAATACAACAGTCACCATGCGCACTTTCCTCCATGGGAGTAATGTCTCAAACAGTCTACGTTTTGATCGTTCCCTGGAAGACCAGTAGTAGATTCCGATGCACATCTGGAGGCATTCTGTAATCTGTGGACTATCAGAGTGTTGATGAAACACAGAAATTGCATCGGGATTGAATACAACAGTCATCATGAGCACTTTCCTCCACGGGAGTGATATCTCAAACAGTCTACGCTTTGATCGTTCCCTGGAATACCAGCAGTAGTTTCCGATGCACATCTGGTGGCATTCTGTAATCTGTGGACTATCACAGTGTTGATGAAACACAGATATAGCATCGGGATTGAATACAACAGTCACCATGCGCACTTTCCTCCATGGGAGTAATGTCTCAAAGTCTACGCTTTGATCGTTCCCTCGAAGACCAGTAGTAGTCTGCGATGCACATCTGGTGGCATTCTGTAAACTGTGGACTAACAGAGTGTTGATGAAACACAGAAATTGCATCGGGATTGAATACAACAGTCAATTTTCTCACTTTCCTCCATGGGAGTAATGTCTCAAACAGTCTACGCTTTGATAGTTCCCTGGAAGACCAGTAGTAATTTCCGATGCATATCTGAAGGCATTCTGTAATCTGTGGACTATCAGAGTGTTGATGAAATACAGAAATTGCATCGGGATTGAATACAACAGTCACCATGCGCACTTTCCTCCATGGGAGTAAAGTCTCAAACAGTCTACGTTATGATCGTTCCCTGGAAGACCAGTAGTAGATTCCGATGCACATCTGGAGGCATTCTGTAATCTGTGGACTATCAGAGTGTTGATGAAACACAGAAATTGCATGGGGATTGAATACAACAGTCACCATGCGCACTTTCCTCCATGGGAGTAGTGTCTCAAACAGTCTACGCTTTGATCGTTCCCTGGAACACCAGTAGTAGTTTCCGATGCACATCTGGTGGCATTCTGTAATCTGTGGACTAACAGGGTGTTGATGAGACAGAGAAATTGCTTCGGGATTGAATACAACAGTCAATATTCGCACTTTCCTCCATGGGAGTAATGTCTCAAACAGTCTACGCTTTGATCGTTCCCTGGAAGACCAGTAGTAATTTCCGATGCACATCTGCAGGCATTCTGCAATCTGTGGACTATCAGAGTGTTGACGAAACACAGAAATTGCATCGGGATTGAATACAACAGTCACCATGCCCACATTCCTCCATGGGAGTAATGTCTGAAACAGTCTACGCTTTGATCGTTCCCTGGAAGACCAGTAGAAGTTTCCGATGCACATCTGGTAGCATTCTGTAATCTATGGACTATCAGAGTGTTGATGAAACACAGAAATTGCATCGGGATTAAATACAACAGTCACCATGCGCACTTTTCTCCATGGGAGTATTGTCTCAAACAGTCTACGTTTTGATTGTTCCCTGGAAGACCAGTAGTAGTTTCCGATGCTCATCTGGTAGCATTCTGTAATCTGTGGACTATCAGAGTGTTGATGAAACACAGAAATTCCATCGGAATTGAATACAACAGTCACTATGCGCACTTTCCTCCATGGGAGTAATGTCTCAAACAGTCTACGCTTTGATCGTTCCCTGGAAGACCAGTAGTAGTTTCCGATGCACATCTGGAGGCATTCTGTAATCTGTGGACTATCAGAGTGTTGATGAAACACAGAAGTAGCATCGGGATTGAATACAACAGTCATCATGAGCACTTTCCTCCTTGGGAGTAATGTCTCAAACAGTCTACGCTTTGATCGTTCTCTGGAAGACCAGTAGTAGTTTTGGATGCACATCTGGTGGCATTCTGTAATCTGTGGACTATCAGAGTGTTGATGAAACACAGAAATTGCATCGTGATTGAATACAACAGTCACCATTAGCACTTCCCTCCATGGGAGTAATGTCTCAAACAGTCTACGATTTGATCGTTCCGTGGAACACCAGTAGTAGTTTCCGATGCACATCTGGTGGCATTCTGTAATCTGTGGACTATCAGAGTGTTGATGAAACACAGAGAATGCAACTGGATTGAATACAACAGTGACCATGAGCACTTTCCTCCACGGGAGTGATATCTCAAACAGTCTACGCCTTGATCGTTCCCTGGAATACCAGCAGTAGTTTCCGATGCACATCTGGTGGCATTCTGTAATCTGTGGACTATCAGAGTGTTGATGAAAGACAGATATAGCATCGGGATTGAATACAACAGTCACCATGCGCACTTTCCTCCATGGGAGTAATGTCTCAAAGTCTACGCTTTGATCGTTCCCTCGAAGACCAGCAGTAGTCTCCGATGCACATCTGGTGGCATTCTGTAAACTGTGGACTAACAGAGTGTTGATGAAACACAGAAATTGCATCGGGATTGAATACAACAGTCAATTTTCTCACTTTCCTCCATGGGAGTAATGTCTCAAACAGTCTACGTTTTGATCGTTCCCTGGAAGACCAGTAGTAGATTCCGATGCACATCTGGAGGCATTCTGTAATCTGTGTACTATCAGAGAGTTGATGAAACACAGAAATTGCATCGGGATTGAATACAACAGTCACAATGCGCACATTCCTCCATGTGAGTAATGTCTCAAACAGTCTACGCTTTGATCGTTCACTGGAATACCAGTAGTAGTTTCCGATGCACATCTGGTGACATTCTGTAATCTGTGGACTAACAGAGTGTTGATGAAACAGAGAAATTGCATCGGGATTGAATAATACAACAGTCAATATTCGCTTTTTCCTCCATGGGAGTAATGTCTCAAACAGTCTACGCTTTGATCGTTCCCTGGAAGACCAGTAGTAATTTCCGATGCACATCTGGAGGCATGCTGCAATCTGTGGACTATCAGAGTGTTGATGAAACATAGAAATTGCATCGGGATTGAATAGAACAGTCACCATGCGAACTTTCCTCCATGGGAGTTATTCTCAAACATTCTACGCTTTGATCGTTCCCTGGAAGACCAGTAGTAGTTTCCGATGCACATCTGGTGGCATTCTGTAATCTGTGGAGTATCAGAGTGTTGATGAAACTCAGAAATTGCATCGTGATTGAATACAACAGTCACCATGCGCACTTCCCTCCATGGGAGTAATGTCTCAAACAGTCTACGATTTGATCGTTCCCTGGAACACCAGTAGTAGTTTCCGATGCACATCTGGTGGCATTCTGTAATCTGTGGACTATCAGAGAGTTGATGAAACACAGAAATTGCATCGGGATTGAATACAACAGTCACCATGCGCACTTTTCTCCATGGGAGTAATGTCTCAAACAGTCTACGCTTTGATCGTTCCCTGGAAGACCAGTAGTAGTTTCCGATGCACATCTGGTGGCATTCTGTAATCTGTGGACTAACAGAGTAATGATGAAACACAGAAATTGCATCGGGATTGAATTCAACAGTCACCATGGGCACATTCCTCCATGGGAGTAATGTCTCAAACAGTCTACGTTATGATCGTTCCCTGAAAGACCAGTAGTGGTTTCCGATGCACAACTGGTGGCATTCTGTAATCTGTGGACCATCAGAGTGTTGATGAAACACAGAGAATGCATCGGGATTGAATACAACAGTTACCATGCGCACTTTCCTCCACGGGAGTGATATCTCAAACAGTCTACGCATTGATCGTTCCCTGGAATGCAGTAGTAGTTTCCGATGCACATCTGGTGGCATTCTGTAATCAGTGGACTATCAGAGTGTTGATGAAACGCAGAAATTGCATCGGAATTGAATACAACAATCACAATGCGCACTTTTCTCCATGGGTGTAATGTCTCAAACTGTCTACGCTTTGATCGTTCCCTGGAAGACCAGTAGTAGTTTCCGATGCACATCTGGTGGCATTCACTAATCTGTGGACTATCAGAGTGTTGATGAAACACAGAAGTAGCATCGGGATTGAATACAACAGTCATCATGAGCACTTTCATCCATGGGAGTAATGTCTCAAACAGTCTACGCTTTGATCGTTCTCTGGAAGACCAGTAGTAGTTTTGGATGCACATCTGGTGGCATTCTGTAATCTGTGAACTATCAGAGTGTTGATGAAACACAGAAATTGCATCGTGATTGAATACAACAGACACCATGCGCACTTCCCTCCATGGGAGTAATTCTCAAACTTTCTACTCTTTGATCTTTCCCTGGAAGACAAGTAGTAGTTTCCGATGCACATCTGGTGGCATTCAGTAATCTGTGGACTATCAGAGTGTTGGTGAAACACAGAAATAGCATCGGGATTGAATACAACAGTCACCATGCGCACTTTCCTCCATGGGAGTAATGTCTCAAACAGTCTACAATTTGATCGTTCCCTGGAAAACAATTAGTAGTTTCCGATGCTCATCTGGTGGCATTCTGTAATCTGTGTACTATCAGAGAGTTGATGAAACACAGAAATTGCATCGGTATTGAATACAAAGGTCACAATGCGCACATTCCTCCATGTGAGTAATGTCTCAAACAGTCTACGCTTTGATCGTTCCCTGAAAGACCAGTAGTGGTTTCCGATGCACAACTGGTGGCATTCTGTAATCTGTGGACTATCAGAGTGTTGATGAAACACAGAGAATGCATCGGGATTGAATACAACAGTCACCATGAGCACTTTCCTCCACGGGAGTGATATCTCAAACAGTCTACGCTTTGATCGTTCACTGGAATACCAGTAGTAGTTTCCGATGCACATCTGGTGGCTTTCTGTAATCTGTGGACTATCAGAGTGTTGATGAAACACAGAAATTGCATCGGGATTGAATTCAACAGTCACCGTGGGCACATTCCTCCATGGGAGTAATGTCTCAAACAGTCTACGTTTTGATCGTTCCCTGAAAGACCAGTAGTGGTTTCCGATGCACAACTGGTGGCATTCTGTAATCTGTGGACCATCAGAGTGTTGATGAAACAGAGAAATAGCATCGGGATTGAATACAACATTCACCATGCGCACTTTTCTCCATGGGAGTAATGTCTCAAACTGACTACGCTTTGATCGTTCCCTGAAAGACCAGTAGTAGTTTCCGATGCACGTCTGGTGGCATTCTGTAATCTGTGGACTATCAGAGTGTTGATGAAACACAGAAATTGCATCGTTATTGAATACAACAGTCACCATGTGCACATTCCTCCATGGGAGTAATGTCTCAAACAGTCTACGCTTTCATCGTTCCCTGGAAGACCAGTAGAAGTTTCCGATGCTCATCTGGTAGCATTCTGTAATCTATGGACTATCAGAGTGTTGATGAAACGCAGAAATTGCATCGGGATTGAATACAACAGTCACCATGCGCACTTTCCTCCATGGGAGTATTGTCTCAAACAGTCTACGTTTTGACTGTTCCCTGGAAAACCAGTAGTAGTTTTCGAAGCACAAATGGAGGCATTCTGTAATCTGTGGACTATCAGAGTGTTGATGAAACACAGAAATTCCATCGGGATTGAATACAACAGTCACCATGCGCACTTTCCTCCATGGGAGTAATTCTCAAACAGTCTACGCTTTGATGGTTCCCTGGAAGACCAGTAGTAGTTTCCGACGCACATCTGGTGGCATTCTGTAATCTGTGGACTATCACAGTGTTGATGAAACACAGATATAGCATCGGGATTGAATACAACAGTCACCATGCGCACTTTCCTCCATGGGAGTAATGTCTCAAAGTCTACGCTTTGATCGTTCCCTCGAAGACCAGTAGTAGTCTGCGATGCACATCTGGTGGCATTCTGTAAACTGTGGACTAACAGAGTGTTGATGAAACACAGAAATTGCATCGGGATTGAATACAACAGTCAATTTTCTCACTTTCCTCCATGGGAGTAATGTCTCAAACAGTCTACGCTTTGATAGTTCCCTGGAAGACCAGTAGTAATTTCCGATGCATATCTGAAGGCATTCTGTAATCTGTGGACTATCAGAGTGTTGATGAAATACAGAAATTGCATCGGGATTGAATACAACAGTCACCATGCGCACTTTCCTCCATGGGAGTAAAGTCTCAAACAGTCTACGTTTTGATCGTTCCCTGGAAGACCAGTAGTAGATTCCGATGCACATCTGGAGGCATTCTGTAATCTGTGGACTATCAGAGTGTTGATGAAACACAGAAATTGCATGGGGATTGAATACAACAGTCACCATGCGCACTTTCCTCCATGGGAGTAGTGTCTCAAACAGTCTACGCTTTGATCGTTCCCTGGAACACCAGTAGTAGTTTCCGATGCACATCTGGTGGCATTCTGTAATCTGTGGACTAACAGGGTGTTGATGAGACAGAGAAATTGCTTCGGGATTGAATACAACAGTCAATATTCGCACTTTCCTCCATGGGAGTAATGTCTCAAACAGTCTACGCTTTGATCGTTCCCTGGAAGACCAGTAGTAATTTCCGATGCACATCTGCAGGCATTCTGCAATCTGTGGACTATCAGAGTGTTGACGAAACACAGAAATTGCATCGGGATTGAATACAACAGTCACCATGCCCACATTCCTCCATGGGAGTAATGTCTGAAACAGTCTACGCTTTGATCGTTCCCTGGAAGACCAGTAGAAGTTTCCGATGCACATCTGGTAGCATTCTGTAATCTATGGACTATCAGAGTGTTGATGAAACACAGAAATTGCATCGGGATTAAATACAACAGTCACCATGCGCACTTTTCTCCATGGGAGTATTGTCTCAAACAGTCTACGTTTTGATTGTTCCCTGGAAGACCAGTAGTAGTTTCCGATGCTCATCTGGTAGCATTCTGTAATCTGTGGACTATCAGAGTGTTGATGAAACACAGAAATTCCATCGGAATTGAATACAACAGTCACTATGCGCACTTTCCTCCATGGGAGTAATGTCTCAAACAGTCTACGCTTTGATCGTTCCCTGGAAGACCAGTAGTAGTTTCCGATGCACATCTGGAGGCATTCTGTAATCTGTGGACTATCAGAGTGTTGATGAAACACAGAAGTAGCATCGGGATTGAATACAACAGTCATCATGAGCACTTTCCTCCTTGGGAGTAATGTCTCAAACAGTCTACGCTTTGATCGTTCTCTGGAAGACCAGTAGTAGTTTTGGATGCACATCTGGTGGCATTCTGTAATCTGTGGACTATCAGAGTGTTGATGAAACACAGAAATTGCATCGTGATTGAATACAACAGTCACCATTAGCACTTCCCTCCATGGGAGTAATGTCTCAAACAGTCTACGATTTGATCGTTCCGTGGAACACCAGTAGTAGTTTCCGATGCACATCTGGTGGCATTCTGTAATCTGTGGACTATCAGAGTGTTGATGAAACACAGAGAATGCAACTGGATTGAATACAACAGTGACCATGAGCACTTTCCTCCACGGGAGTGATATCTCAAACAGTCTACGCCTTGATCGTTCCCTGGAATACCAGCAGTAGTTTCCGATGCACATCTGGTGGCATTCTGTAATCTGTGGACTATCAGAGTGTTGATGAAAGACAGATATAGCATCGGGATTGAATACAACAGTCACCATGCGCACTTTCCTCCATGGGAGTAATGTCTCAAAGTCTACGCTTTGATCGTTCCCTCGAAGACCAGCAGTAGTCTCCGATGCACATCTGGTGGCATTCTGTAAACTGTGGACTAACAGAGTGTTGATGAAACACAGAAATTGCATCGGGATTGAATACAACAGTCAATTTTCTCACTTTCCTCCATGGGAGTAATGTCTCAAACAGTCTACGTTTTGATCGTTCCCTGGAAGACCAGTAGTAGATTCCGATGCACATCTGGAGGCATTCTGTAATCTGTGTACTATCAGAGAGTTGATGAAACACAGAAATTGCATCGGGATTGAATACAACAGTCACAATGCGCACATTCCTCCATGTGAGTAATGTCTCAAACAGTCTACGCTTTGATCGTTCACTGGAATACCAGTAGTAGTTTCCGATGCACATCTGGTGACATTCTGTAATCTGTGGACTAACAGAGTGTTGATGAAACAGAGAAATTGCATCGGGATTGAATAATACAACAGTCAATATTCGCTTTTTCCTCCATGGGAGTAATGTCTCAAACAGTCTACGCTTTGATCGTTCCCTGGAAGACCAGTAGTAATTTCCGATGCACATCTGGAGGCATGCTGCAATCTGTGGACTATCAGAGTGTTGATGAAACATAGAAATTGCATCGGGATTGAATAGAACAGTCACCATGCGAACTTTCCTCCATGGGAGTTATTCTCAAACATTCTACGCTTTGATCGTTCCCTGGAAGACCAGTAGTAGTTTCCGATGCACATCTGGTGGCATTCTGTAATCTGTGGAGTATCAGAGTGTTGATGAAACTCAGAAATTGCATCGTGATTGAATACAACAGTCACCATGCGCACTTCCCTCCATGGGAGTAATGTCTCAAACAGTCTACGATTTGATCGTTCCCTGGAACACCAGTAGTAGTTTCCGATGCACATCTGGTGGCATTCTGTAATCTGTGGACTATCAGAGAGTTGATGAAACACAGAAATTGCATCGGGATTGAATACAACAGTCACCATGCGCACTTTTCTCCATGGGAGTAATGTCTCAAACAGTCTACGCTTTGATCGTTCCCTGGAAGACCAGTAGTAGTTTCCGATGCACATCTGGTGGCATTCTGTAATCTGTGGACTAACAGAGTAATGATGAAACACAGAAATTGCATCGGGATTGAATTCAACAGTCACCATGGGCACATTCCTCCATGGGAGTAATGTCTCAAACAGTCTACGTTATGATCGTTCCCTGAAAGACCAGTAGTGGTTTCCGATGCACAACAGGTGGCATTCTGTAATCTGTGGACCATCAGAGTGTTGATGAAACACAGAGAATGCATCGGGATTGAATACAACAGTTACCATGCGCACTTTCCTCCAAGGGAGTGATATCTCAAACAGTCTACGCATTGATCGTTCCCTGGAATGCAGTAGTAGTTTCCGATGCACATCTGGTGGCATTCTGTAATCAGTGGACTATCAGAGTGTTGATGAAACGCAGAAATTGCATCGGAATTGAATACAACAATCACAATGCGCACTTTTCTCCATGGGTGTAATGTCTCAAACTGTCTACGCTTTGATCGTTCCCTGGAAGACCAGTAGTAGTTTCCGATGCACATCTGGTGGCATTCTCTAATCTGTGGACTATCAGAGTGTTGATGAAACACAGAAGTAGCATCGGGATTGAATACAACAGTCATCATGAGCACTTTCATCCATGGGAGTAATGTCTCAAACAGTCTACGCTTTGATCGTTCTCTGGAAGACCAGTAGTAGTTTTGGATGCACATCTGGTGGCATTCTGTAATCTGTGAACTATCAGAGTGTTGATGAAACACAGAAATTGCATCGTGATTGAATACAACAGACACCATGCGCACTTCCCTCCATGGGAGTAATTCTCAAACTTTCTACTCTTTGATCTTTCCCTGGAAGACAAGTAGTAGTTTCCGATGCACATCTGGTGGCATTCAGTAATCTGTGGACTATCAGAGTGTTGGTGAAACACAGAAATAGCATCGGGATTGAATACAACAGTCACCATGCGCACTTTCCTCCATGGGAGTAATGTCTCAAACAGTCTACAATTTGATCGTTCCCTGGAAAACAATTAGTAGTTTCCGATGCTCATCTGGTGGCATTCTGTAATCTGTGTACTATCAGAGAGTTGATGAAACACAGAAATTGCATCGGTATTGAATACAAAGGTCACAATGCGCACATTCCTCCATGTGAGTAATGTCTCAAACAGTCTACGCTTTGATCGTTCCCTGAAAGACCAGTAGTGGTTTCCGATGCACAACTGGTGGCATTCTGTAATCTGTGGACTATCAGAGTGTTGATGAAACACAGAGAATGCATCGGGATTGAATACAACAGTCACCATGAGCACTTTCCTCCACGGGAGTGATATCTCAAACAGTCTACGCTTTGATCGTTCACTGGAATACCAGTAGTAGTTTCCGATGCACATCTGGTGGCTTTCTGTAATCTGTGGACTATCAGAGTGTTGATGAAACACAGAAATTGCATCGGGATTGAATTCAACAGTCACCGTGGGCACATTCCTCCATGGGAGTAATGTCTCAAACAGTCTACGTTTTGATCGTTCCCTGAAAGACCAGTAGTGGTTTCCGATGCACAACTGGTGGCATTCTGTAATCTGTGGACCATCAGAGTGTTGATGAAACAGAGAAATAGCATCGGGATTGAATACAACATTCACCATGCGCACTTTTCTCCATGGGAGTAATGTCTCAAACTGACTACGCTTTGATCGTTCCCTGAAAGACCAGTAGTAGTTTCCGATGCACGTCTGGTGGCATTCTGTAATCTGTGGACTATCAGAGTGTTGATGAAACACAGAAATTGCATCGTTATTGAATACAACAGTCACCATGTGCACATTCCTCCATGGGAGTAATGTCTCAAACAGTCTACGCTTTCATCGTTCCCTGGAAGACCAGTAGAAGTTTCCGATGCTCATCTGGTAGCATTCTGTAATCTATGGACTATCAGAGTGTTGATGAAACGCAGAAATTGCATCGGGATTGAATACAACAGTCACCATGCGCACTTTCCTCCATGGGAGTATTGTCTCAAACAGTCTACGTTTTGACTGTTCCCTGGAAAACCAGTAGTAGTTTTCGAAGCACAAATGGAGGCATTCTGTAATCTGTGGACTATCAGAGTGTTGATGAAACACAGAAATTCCATCGGGATTGAATACAACAGTCACCATGCGCACTTTCCTCCATGGGAGTAATTCTCAAACAGTCTACGCTTTGATGGTTCCCTGGAAGACCAGTAGTAGTTTCCGACGCACATCTGGCGGCATTCTGTAATCTATGGACTATCAGAGTGTTGATGAAACACAGAAGTAGCATCGTGATTGAATACAACAGTCATCATGAGCACTTTCCTCCATGGGAGTAATGTCTCAAACAGTCTACGCTTTGAACGTTCTCTGGAAGACCAGTAGTAGTCTCCGATGCACATCTGGTGGCATTCTGTAATCTGTGGAGTATCAGAGTGTTGATGAAACACAGAAATTGCATCGTGATTGAATACAACAGTCACCATGCGCACTTCCCTCCATGGGAGTAATGTCTCAAAGAGTCTACGATTTGATCGTTCCCTGGAAAACCAGTAGTAGTTTCCGATGCACATCTGGTGGCATTCTGTAATCTGTGGACTATCAGAGTGTTGATGAAACACAGAAATTGCATCGGGATTGAATACATCAGTCACCATGCGCACTTTCCTCCATGGGACTAATTCTCAAACTTTCTACGCTTTGGTCGTTCCCTGGAAGACAAGTAGTAGTTTCCGATGCACATCTGGTGGCATTCAGTAATCTGTGGACTATCAGAGTGTTGGTGAAACACAGAAATTCCATCGGGATTGATACAACTGTCACCATGCGCACTTTCCTCCATGGGAGTAATTCTCAAACAGTCTACGCTTTGATCGTTCCCTGGAAGACCAGTAGTAGTTTCCGATGCACATCTGGTGGCATTCTGTAATCTGTGGACTATCAGAGTGTTGATGAAACACAGAAATTGCATCGGGATTCAATGCAACACTCACCATGCGCACTTTCTTCCATGGGAGTAATTCTCAAACATTCTACGCTTTGTTCGTTCCCTGGAAGACCAGTAGTAGTTTCCGATGCACATCTGGTGGCATTCAGTAATCTGTGGACTATCAGAGTGTTGGTGAAACACAGAAATAGCATCGGGATTGAATACAACAGTCACCATGCGCACTTCCCTCCATGGGAGTAATGTCTCAAACAGTCTACGATTTGATCGTTCCCTGAAAGACCAGTTTTAGTTTCCGATGCACATCTGGTGGCATTCTGTAATCTGTGGACTATCAGAGTGTTGATGAAACACAGAAATTGCATCGTTATTGAATACAACAGTCACCATGCGCACATTCCTCCATGGGAGTAATTACTCAAACAGTCTACGCTTTCATCGTTCCCTGGAAGACCAGTAGATGTTTCCGATGCTCATCTTGTAGCATTCTGTAATCTATGGACTATCAGAGTGTTGATGAAACACAGAAATTGCATCGGGATTGAATACAACAGTCACCATGCGCACTTTCCTAAATGGGAGTATTGTCTCAAACAGTCTACGTTTTGATTGTTCCCTGGTAGACCAGTAGTAGTTTTCGATGCACAAATGGAGGCATTCTGTAATCTGTGGACTATCAGAGTGTTGAAGAAACACAGAAATTCCATTGGGATTGAATACAACAGTCACCATGCGCACTTTCCTCCATGGGAGGAATTCTCAAACAGTCTACGCTTTGATCGTTCCCTGGAAGACCAGTAGTAGTTTCCGATGCACATCTGGTGGCATTCTGTAATCTGTGGACTATCAGAGTGTTGATGAAACACAGAAGTAGCATCGGGATTGAATACAACAGTCATCATGTGCACTTTCCTCCATGGGAGTAATGTCTCAAACAGTCTACGCTTTGATCGTTCTCTGGAAGACCAGTAGTAGTTTTGGATGCACATCTGGTGGCATTCTGTAATATGTGGACTATCAGAGTGTTGATGAAACACAGAAATTGCATCGTGATTGAATACAACAGACACCATGCGCACTTCCCTCCATGGGAGTAATGTCTCAAACAGTCTACGATTTGATCGTTCCCTGGAACACCAGTAGTAGTTTCCGATGCACATCTGGTGGCATTCTGTAATCTGTGGACTATCAGAGAGTTGATGAAACACAGAAATTGCATGGGGATTGAATACAACAGTCACGTTGCGCACTTTTCTCCATGGGAGTAATGTCTCAAACAGTCTACGCTTTGATCGTTCCCTGGAAGACCAGTAGTAGTTTCCGATGCACATCTGGTAGCATTCTGTAATCTGTGGACTAACAGAGTGTTGATGAAACTCAGAAATTGCATCGGGATTGAATACAACAGTCAATATTCGCACTTTCCTCCATGGGAGTAATGTCTCAAACAGTCTACGCTTTGATCGTTCCCTGGAAGAAAAGTAGTAATTTCCGATGCACATTTGGAGGCATTCTGCAATCTGTGGACTATCAGAGTGTTGATGAAACACAGAAATTGCATCGGGATTGAATGCAACAGTTACCATGCGCACTTTCCTTCATGGGAGTAATTCTTAAACTTTCTACGCTTTGATCTTTCCCTGGAAACAAGTAGTAGTTTCCGATGCACATCTGGTGGCATTCAGTAATCTGTGGACTATCAGAGTGTTGGTGAAACACAGAAATAGCAGCGGATTGAATACAACAGTCACCATGCGCACTTTCCTCCATGGGAGTAATGTCTCAAACAGTCTACGATTTGATCGTTCCCTGGAAGACAATTACTAGTTTCCGATGCACATCTGGTGGCATTCTGTAATCTGTGGACTATCAGAGTGTTGATGAAACACAGAAATTGCATCGGGATTGAATACAACAGTCACCATGCGCACATTCCTCCATGGGAGTAATGTCTCAAACAGTCTACGCTTTGATCGTTCCCTGGAAGACCAGTAGTAGTTTCCGATGCACATCTGGTGGCATTCAGTAATCTGTGGACTATCAGAGTGTTGGTGAAACACAGAAATAGCATCGGGATTGAATACAACAGTCACCATGCGCACTTTCCTCCATGGGAGTAATGTCTCAAACAGTTTACGATTTGATCGTTCCCTGGAAGACAATTAGTAGTTTCCGATGCACATCTGGTGGCATTCTGTAATCTGTGGACTATCATAGTGTTGATGAAACACAGAAATTGCATCGGGATTGAATACAACAGTCACCATGCGCACATTCCTCCATGGGAGTTATGTCTCAAACAGTCTACGCTTTGATCGTTCCCTGGAAGACCAGTAGAAGTTTCCGATGCACAAATGGAGGCATTCTGTTATCTGTGGACTATCAGAGTGTTGATGAAACACAGAAATTCCATCGGGATTGAGTACAACACTCACCATGCGCACTTTCCTCCATGGGACTAATTCTCAAACAGTCTACGCTTTGATCGTTCCCTGGAAGACCAGTAGTAGTTTTGGATGCACATCTGGTGGCATTCTGTAATCTGTGGACTATCAGAGTGTTGATGAAACATAGAAGTAGCATCGGTATTGAATACAACAGTCATCATGAGCACTTTCCTCCTTGGGAGAAATGTCTCAAACAGTCTACGCTTTGATCGTTCTCTGGAAGACCAGTAGTACTTTTGGATGCACATCTGGAGGCATTCTATAATCTGTGGACCAACAGAGTGTTTATGAAACAGAGAAATTGCATCGTGATTGAATACAACAGTCACCATGCGCATTTCCTTCCATGGGAGTAATGTCGCAAACAGTCTACGATTTGATCGTTCCCTGGAACACCAGCAGTAGATTCCGATGCACATCTGGTGGCATTTTGTAATCTGTGGACCTTCAGAGTGTTGATGAAACACATGGAATGCATCGGGATTGAATACAACAGTCACCATGCGCAATTTCCTCCACGGGAGTAATATCTCAAACACTCTACGACTTGATCGTTCCCTGGAATGCCAGTAGTAGTTTCCGATGCACATCTGGTGGCATTCTGTAATCTGTGGACTATCAGAGTATTGATGAAACACAGAAATAGCATCGGGATTGAATACAACAGTCACCATGCGCACTTTCCTCCATGGAAGTAATGCCTCAAAGTCTACGCTTTGATCGTTCCCTGGAAGACCAGTAGTAGTCTCCGAGGCACATCTGGTGGCATTCTGTAATCTGTGGACTAACAGAGTGTTGATGAAACACAGAAATTGCATCGGGATTGAATACAACAGTCAATATTCGCACTTTCCTCCATGGGAGTAATGTCTCAAACAGTCTACGCTTTGATCGTTCCCTGGAAGACCAGTAGTAATTTTCGATGCACATCTGGAGGCATTCTGCAATCTGTGGACTATCAGAGTGTTGATGAAACACAGATATTGCATCGGGATTGAATACAACAGTCACCATGCGCACTTTCCTCCATGGGAGTAATTCTCAAACTTTCTACGCTTTGATCGTTCCCTGGGAGACCAGTAGTAGTTTCCGATGCACATCTGGTGGCATTCAGTAATCTGTGGACTATAAGAGTGTTGGTGAAACACAGAAATAGCATCGGGATTGAATACAACTGTCACCATGCGCACTTTCCTCCATGGGAGTAATGTCTCAAACAGTCTACGATTTGATCGTTCCCTGGAAGACAATTAGTAGTTTCCGATGCACATCTGGTGGCATTTTGTAATCTGTGGACTATCAGAGTGTTGATGAAACACAGAAATTGCATCGGGATTGAATACAACAGTCACCATGCGCACATTCCTCCATGGGAGTAATGTCTGAAACATTCTACGCTTTGATCGTTCCCTGGAAGACCAGTAGAAGTTTCCGATGCACATCTGGTAGCATTCTGTAATCTATGGACTATCAGAGTGTTGATGAAACACAGAAATTGCATCGGGATTGACTACAACAGTCACTATGCGCACTTTCCTCCATGGGAGTAATTCTCAAACAGTCTACGCTTTGATCGTTCCCTGGAGGACCAGTAGTAGTTTCCGATGCACATCTGGAGGCATTCTGGAATCTGTGGACTATCAGGGTGTAGATGAAACACAGAAGTAGCATCGGGATTGAATACAACAGTCATCATGAGCACTTTCCTCCTTGGGAGTAAAGTCTCAAACAGTCTACGCTTTGATCGTTCTCTGGAAGACCAGTAGTAGTTTTGGATGCACATCTGGTGGCATTCTGTAATCTGTGGACTATTAGAGTGTTGATGAAACACAGAAATTGCATCGTGATTGAATACAACAGTCACCATGCGCACTTCCCTCCATGGGAGTAATGTCTCAAACAGTCTACGATTTGATCGTTCCCTGGAACACCAGTAGTAGTTTCCGATGCACATCTGGTGGCATTCTGTAATCTGTGGACTATCAGAGTGTTGATGAAACACAGAAATAGCATCGGGATTGAATACAACAGTCACCATGCGCACTTTCCTCCATGGGAGTAATGTCTCAAAGTCTACGCTTTGATCGTTCCCTGGAAGACCAGTAGTAGTCTCCGATGCACATCTGGTGGCATTCTGTAATCTGTGGACTAACAGAGTGTTGATGAAACACAGAAATTGCATCGGGATTGAATACAACAGTCAATTTTCTTACTTTCCTCCATGTGAGTAATGTCTCAAATAGTCTACGCTTTGATCGTTCCCTGAAAGACCAGTAGTGGTTTCCGATGCACAACTGATGGCATTCTGTAATCTGTGGACTATCAGAGTGTTGATGAAACACAGAGAATGCATCGGGATTGAATACAACAGTCACCATGAGCACTTTCCTCCATCGGAGTGATATCTCAAACAGTCAACGCTTTGATCGTTCCCAGGAATACCAGTAGTAGTTTCCGATGCACATCTGGCTGCATTCTGTAATCTGTGGACTATCAGAGTGTTGATGAAACACAGAAATAGCATCGCGATTGAATACAACAGTCACCATGCGCACTTTCCTCCATGGGAGTAATGTCTCTAAGTCTACGGTTTGATCGTTCCCTGGAAGACCAGCAGTAGTCTCCGATGCACATCTGGTGGCATTCTGTAATCTGTGGACTAACAGAGTGTTGATGAAACACAGAAATTGCATCGGGATTGAATACAACAGTCACCATGCGCACTTTCCTCCATGGGAGTAATGTCTCAAACAGTCTACGTTTTGATCGTTCGCTGGAAGACCAGTAGTAGTTTCCGATGCACATCTGGTGGCATTTTGTAATCTGTGGACTATCAGAGTGTTGATGATACACATGGAATGCATCGGGATTGAATACAACAGTCACCATGCGCAATTTCCTCCACGGGAGTAATATCTCAAACAGTCTACAACTTGATCGTTCCCTGGAATACCAGTAGTAGTTTCCGATGCACATCTGGTGGCATTCTGTAATCTGTGGACTATCAGAGTGTTGATGAAACACAGAAATAGCATCGGGATTGAATACAACAGTCACCATGCGCCCTTTCCTCCATGGAAGTAATGTCTCAAAGTCTACGCTTTGATCGTTCCCTGGAAGACCAGTAGTAGTCTCCGATGCACATCTGGTGGCATTCTGTAATCTGTGGACTAACAGAGTGTTGATGAAACACAGAAATTGCATCGGGATTGAATACAACAGTCACCATGCGCACTTTCCTCCATGGGAGTAATGTCTGAAATAATCTACGCTTTGATCGTTCCCTGGAAGACCATTAGTAGCTTCAGGTGCACATCTGGAAGCATTCTGTAATCTGTGGACCTTCAAAATGTTGATAAAACACAGAAATTGCATCGGGAGTGATTACAACAGTCACCATCCGCACTTTCCTCCATGGGAGTAACGTCTGAAACAGACTACGCTTTGATCGTTCCCAGGAAGACCAGTAGTAGTTTCCGATGCACATCTGTAGGCAATCTGTAATCTGTGGACTATCAGAGTGTTGATGAAACACAGAAATTGCATCGGGATTGAATTCAACAGTCACCATGCGCACATTCCTCCATGGGAGTAATGTCTCAAACAGCCTAAGCTTTGATCGTTCCCTGAAAGACCAGTAGTGGTTTCCGATGCACAACTGGTGGCATTCTGTAATCTGTGGACCATCAGAGTGTTGATGAAACACAGAGATTGCATCGGGATTGAATACAACAGTCACCATGCGCACTTTCCCCCACGGGAGTGATATCACAAACAGTCTACGCTTTGATCGTTCTCTGGAATTCAGTAGTAGTTTCCGATGCACATCTGGTGGCATTCTGTAATCAGTGGACTATCAGAGTGTTGATGAAACACAGAAATATCATCGGGATTGATTACAACAGTCACCATGCGCACTTTTCTCCATGGGAGTAATGTCTCAAACAGTCTACGCTTTGATCGTTCCCTGGAAGACCAGTAGTAGTTTCCGATGCACATCTGGTGGCATTCTGTAATCTGTGGACTAACAGAGTGTTGATGAAACAGAGAAATTGCATCGGGATTGAATACAACAATCAATATTCGCACTTTCCTCCATGGGAGTAATGTCTCAAACAGTCTACGCTTTGATCGTTCCCTGGAAGACCAGTAGAAGTTTCCGATGCACATCTGGTAGCATTCTGTAATCTATGGACTATCAGAGTGTTGATGAAACACAGAAATTGCATCGGGATTGACTACAACAGTCACTATGCGCACTTTCCTCCATGGGAGTAATTCTCAAACAGTCTACGCTTTGATCGTTCCCTGGAGGACCAGTAGTAGTTTCCGATGCACATCTGGAGGCATTCTGGAATCTGTGGACTATCAGGGTGTAGATGAAACACAGAAGTAGCATCGGGATTGAATACAACAGTCATCATGAGCACTTTCCTCCTTGGGAGTAAAGTCTCAAACAGTCTACGCTTTGATCGTTCTCTGGAAGACCAGTAGTAGTTTTGGATGCACATCTGGTGGCATTCTGTAATCTGTGGACTATTAGAGTGTTGATGAAACACAGAAATTGCATCGTGATTGAATACAACAGTCACCATGCGCACTTCCCTCCATGGGAGTAATGTCTCAAACAGTCTACGATTTGATCGTTCCCTGGAACACCAGTAGTAGTTTCCGATGCACATCTGGTGGCATTCTGTAATCTGTGGACTATCAGAGTGTTGATGAAACACAGAAATAGCATCGGGATTGAATACAACAGTCACCATGCGCACTTTCCTCCATGGGAGTAATGTCTCAAAGTCTACGCTTTGATCGTTCCCTGGAAGACCAGTAGTAGTCTCCGATGCACATCTGGTGGCATTCTGTAATCTGTGGACTAACAGAGTGTTGATGAAACACAGAAATTGCATCGGGATTGAATACAACAGTCAATTTTCTTACTTTCCTCCATGTGAGTAATGTCTCAAATAGTCTACGCTTTGATCGTTCCCTGAAAGACCAGTAGTGGTTTCCGATGCACAACTGATGGCATTCTGTAATCTGTGGACTATCAGAGTGTTGATGAAACACAGAGAATGCATCGGGATTGAATACAACAGTCACCATGAGCACTTTCCTCCATCGGAGTGATATCTCAAACAGTCAACGCTTTGATCGTTCCCAGGAATACCAGTAGTAGTTTCCGATGCACATCTGGCTGCATTCTGTAATCTGTGGACTATCAGAGTGTTGATGAAACACAGAAATAGCATCGCGATTGAATACAACAGTCACCATGCGCACTTTCCTCCATGGGAGTAATGTCTCTAAGTCTACGGTTTGATCGTTCCCTGGAAGACCAGCAGTAGTCTCCGATGCACATCTGGTGGCATTCTGTAATCTGTGGACTAACAGAGTGTTGATGAAACACAGAAATTGCATCGGGATTGAATACAACAGTCACCATGCGCACTTTCCTCCATGGGAGTAATGTCTCAAACAGTCTACGTTTTGATCGTTCGCTGGAAGACCAGTAGTAGTTTCCGATGCACATCTGGTGGCATTTTGTAATCTGTGGACTATCAGAGTGTTGATGATACACATGGAATGCATCAGGATTGAATACAACAGTCACCATGCGCAATTTCCTCCACGGGAGTAATATCTCAAACAGTCTACAACTTGATCGTTCCCTGGAATACCAGTAGTAGTTTCCGATGCACATCTGGTGGCATTCTGTAATCTGTGGACTATCAGAGTGTTGATGAAACACAGAAATAGCATCGGGATTGAATACAACAGTCACCATGCGCCCTTTCCTCCATGGAAGTAATGTCTCAAAGTCTACGCTTTGATCGTTCCCTGGAAGACCAGTAGTAGTCTCCGATGCACATCTGGTGGCATTCTGTAATCTGTGGACTAACAGAGTGTTGATGAAACACAGAAATTGCATCGGGATTGAATACAACAGTCACCATGCGCACTTTCCTCCATGGGAGTAATGTCTGAAATAATCTACGCTTTGATCGTTCCCTGGAAGACCATTAGTAGCTTCAGGTGCACATCTGGAAGCATTCTGTAATCTGTGGACCTTCAAAATGTTGATAAAACACAGAAATTGCATCGGGAGTGATTACAACAGTCACCATCCGCACTTTCCTCCATGGGAGTAACGTCTGAAACAGACTACGCTTTGATCGTTCCCAGGAAGACCAGTAGTAGTTTCCGATGCACATCTGTAGGCAATCTGTAATCTGTGGACTATCAGAGTGTTGATGAAACACAGAAATTGCATCGGGATTGAATTCAACAGTCACCATGCGCACATTCCTCCATGGGAGTAATGTCTCAAACAGCCTAAGCTTTGATCGTTCCCTGAAAGACCAGTAGTGGTTTCCGATGCACAACTGGTGGCATTCTGTAATCTGTGGACCATCAGAGTGTTGATGAAACACAGAGATTGCATCGGGATTGAATACAACAGTCACCATGCGCACTTTCCCCCACGGGAGTGATATCACAAACAGTCTACGCTTTGATCGTTCTCTGGAATTCAGTAGTAGTTTCCGATGCACATCTGGTGGCATTCTGTAATCAGTGGACTATCAGAGTGTTGATGAAACACAGAAATATCATCGGGATTGATTACAACAGTCACCATGCGCACTTTTCTCCATGGGAGTAATGTCTCAAACAGTCTACGCTTTGATCGTTCCCTGGAAGACCAGTAGTAGTTTCCGATGCACATCTGGTGGCATTCTGTAATCTGTGGACTAACAGAGTGTTGATGAAACAGAGAAATTGCATCGGGATTGAATACAACAATCAATATTCGCACTTTCCTCCATGGGAGTAATGTCTCAAACAGTCTACGCTTTGATCGTTCCCTGGAAGACCAGTAGTAATTTTCGATGCACATCTGGAGGCATTCTGCAATCTGTGGACTATCAGAGTGTTCATGAAACACAGATATTGCTTCGGGATTGAATACAACTGTCACAATGCGCACTTTCCTCCATGGGAGTAATTCTCAAACTTTCTACAATTTGTTCGGTCCCTGGAAGACCAGTAGTAGTTTCCGATGCACATCTGGTGGCATTCAGTAATCTGTGGACTATAAGAGTATTGGTGAAACACAGAAATAGCATCTCGATTGAATACAACAGTCACAATGCGCACTTTCCTCCATGGGAGTAATTCTCAAACAGTCTACGCTTTGATCGTTCCCTGGAAGACAAGTAGTAGTTTCCGATGCACATCTGGAGGCATTCTGTAATCTTTGGACTATCAGAGTGTTGATGAAACACAGAAGTAGCATCGGGATTGAATACAACAGTCATCATGAGCACTTTCCTCCTTGGGAGTAATGTCTCAAACAGTCTACGCTTTGATCGTTCTCTGGAAGACCAGTAGTAGTTTTGGATGCACATCTGGTGGCATTCTGTAATCTGTTGACTATCAGAGTGTTGATGAAACATAGAAATTGCATCGTGATTGAATACAACAGTCACCATGCGCACTTCCCTCCATGGGAGTAATGTCTCAAACAGTCTACGATTTGATCGTTCCCTGGAACACCAGTAGTAGTTTCCGATGCACATCTGGTGGCATTCTGTAATCTGTGGACTATCAGAGTGTTGATGAAACACAGAGAATGCATCGGGATTGAATACAACAGTGACCATGAGCACTTTCCTCCACGGAGTGATATCTCAAACAGTCTACGCTTTGATCGTTCCCTGGAATACGAGCAGTAGTTTCCGATGCACATCTGGTGGCATTCTGTAATCTGTGGACTATCAGAGTGTTGATGCAACACAGATATAGCATCGGGATTGAATACAACAATCACCATGCGCACTTTCCTCCATGGGAGTAATGTCTCAAAGTCTACGCTTTGATCGTTCCCTCGAAGACCAGTAGTAGTCTCCGATGCACATCTGGTGGCATTCTGTAAACTGTGGACTAACAGAGTGTTGATGAAACACAGAAATTGCATCGGGATGCAATACAACAGTCAATTTTCTCACTTTCCTCCATGGGAGTAATGTCTCAAACAGTCTACGCTCTGATAGTTCCCTGGAAGACCAGTTGTAATTTCCGATGCACATCTGGAGGCATTCTGTAATCTGTGGACTATCAGAGTGTTGATGAAATACAGAAATTGCATCGGGATTGAATGCAACAGTCACCATGCGCACTTTCCTCCATGGGAGTAATGTCTCAAACAGTCTACGTTTTGATCGTTCCCTGGAAGACCAGTAGTAGATTCCGATGCACATCTGGAGGCATTCTGTAATCTGTGGACTATCAGAGTGTTGATGAAACACAGAAATTGCATCGGGATTGAATACAACAGTCATCATGAGCACTTTCCTCCTTGGGAGTAATGTCTCAAACAGTCTACGCTTTGATCGTTCTCTGGAAGACCAGTAGTAGTTTTGGATGCACATCTGGTGGCATTCTGTAATCTGTGGACTATCAGAGTGTTGATGAAACACAGAAATTGCATCGTGATTGAATACAACAGTCACCATGCGCACTTCCCTCCATGGGAGTAATGTCTCAAACAGTCTACGACTTGATCGTTCCCTGGAACACCAGTAGTAGTTTCCGATGCACATCTGGTGGCATTCTGTAATCTGTGGACTATCAGAGTGTTGATGAAACACAGAGAATGCATCGGGATTGAATACAACAGTGACCATGAGCACTTTCCTCCACGGGAGTGATATCTCAAACAGTCTACGCTTTGATCGTTCCCTGGAATACCAGCAGTAGTTTCCGATGCACATCTGGTGGCATTCTGTAATCTGTGGACTATCAGAGTGTTGATGAAACACAGATATAGCATCGGGATTGAATACAACAGTCACCATGCGCACTTTCCTCCATGGGAGCAATGTCTCAAAGTCTACGCTTTGATCGTTCCCTCGAAGACCAGTAGTAGTCTCCGATGCACATCTGGTGGCATTCTGTAAACTGTGGACTAACAGAGTGTTGATGAAACACAGAAATTGCATCGGGATTGAATACAACAGTCAATTTTCTCACTTTCCTCCATGGGAGTAATGTCTCAAACAGTCTACGCTTTGATAGTTCCCTGGAAGACCAGTAGTAATTTCCGATGCATATCTGAAGGCATTCTGTAATCTGTGTACTATCAGAGTGTTGATGAAATACAGAAATTGCATCGGGATTGAATACAACAGTCACCATGCGCACTTTCCTCCATGGGAGTAAAGTCTCAAACAGTCTACGTTTTGATCGTTCCCTGGAAGACCAGTAGTAGATTCCGATGCACATCTGGAGGCATTCTGTAATCTGTGGACTATCAGAGTGTTGATGAAACACAGAAATTGCATCGGGATTGAATACAACAGTCACCATGCGCACTTTCCTCCATGGGAGTAGTGTCTCAAACAGTCTACGCTTTGATCGTTCCCTGGAACACCAGTAGTAGTTTCCGATGCACATCTGGTGGCATTCTGTAATCTGTGGACTAACAGGGTGTTGATGAAACACAGAAATTGCTTCGGGATTGAATACAACAGTCAATATTCGCACTTTCCTCCATGGGAGTAATGTCTCAAACAGTCTACGCTTTGATCGTTCCCTGGAAGACCAGTAGTAATTTCCGATGCACATCTGCAGGCATTCTGCAATCTGTGGACTATCAGAGTGTTGACGAAACACAGAAATTGCATCGGGATTGAATACAACAGTCACCATGCCCACATTCCTCCATGGGAGTAATGTCTGAAACAGTCTACGCTTTGATCGTTCCCTGGAAGACCAGTAGAAGTTTCCGATGCACATCTGGTAGCATTCTGTAATCTATGGACTATCAGAGTGTTGATGAAACACAGAAATTGAATCGGGATTGAATACAACAGTCACCATGCGCACTTTTCTCCATGGGAGTATTGTCTCAAACAGTCTACGTTTTGATTGTTCCCTGGAAGACCAGTAGTAGTTTCCGATGCTCATCTGGTAGCATTCTGTAATCTGTGGACTATCAGAGTGTTGATGAAACACAGATATTCCATCGGAATTGAATACAACAGTCACTATGCGCACTTTCCTCCATGGGAGTAATGTCTCAAACAGTCTACGCTTTGATCGTTCCCTGGAAGACCAGTAGTAGTTTCCGATGCACATCTGGAGGCATTCTGTAATCTGTGGACTATCAGAGTGTTGATGAAACACAGAAGTAGCATCGGGATTGAATACAACAGTCATCATGAGCACTTTCCTCCTTGGGAGTAATGTCTCAAACAGTCTACGCTTTGATCGTTCTCTGGAAGACCAGTAGTAGTTTTGGATGCACATCTGGTGGCATTCTGTAATCTGTGGACTATCAGAGTGTTGATGAAACACAGAAATTGCATCGTGATTGAATACAACAGTCACCATGCGCACTTCCCTCCATGGGAGTAATGTCTCAAACAGTCTACGATTTGATCGTTCCGTGGAACACCAGTAGTAGTTTCCGATGCACATCTGGTGGCATTCTGTAATCTGTGGACTATCAGAGTGTTGATGAAACACAGAGAATGCAACTGGATTGAATACAACAGTGACCATGAGCACTTTCCTCCACGGGAGTGATATCTCAAACAGTCTACGCTTTGATCGTTCCCTGGAATACCAGCAGTAGTTTCCGATGCACATCTGGTGGCATTCTGTAATCTGTGGACTATCAGAGTGTTGATGAAACACAGATATAGCATCGGGATTGAATACAACAGTCACCATGCGCACTTTCCTCCATGGGAGTAATGTCTCAAAGTCTACGCTTTGATCGTTCCCTCGAAGACCAGTAGTAGTCTCCGATGCACATCTGGTGGCATTCTGTAAACTGTGGACTAACAGAGTGTTGATGAAACACAGAAATTGCATCGGGATTGAATACAACAATCAATTTTCTCACTTTCCTCCATGGGAGTAATGTCTCAAACAGTCTACGCTTTGATAGTTCCCTGGAAGACCAGTAGTAATTTCCGATGCACATCTGGAGGCATTCTGTAATCTGTGGACTATCAGAGTGTTGATGAAATACAGAAATAGCATCTCGATTGAATACAACAGTCACAATGCGCACTTTCCTCCATGGGAGTAATTCTCAAACAGTCTACGCTTTGATCGTTCCCTGGAAGACAAGTAGTAGTTTCCGATGCACATCTGGAGGCATTCTGTAATCTGTGGACTATCAGAGTGTTGATGAAACACAGAAGTAGCATCGGGATTGAATACAACAGTCATCATGAGCACTTTCCTCCTTGGGAGTAATGTCTCAAACAGTCTACGCTTTGATCGTTCTCTGGAAGACCAGTAGTAGTTTTGGATGCGCATCTGGTGGCATTCTGTAATCTGTGGACTATCAGAGTGTTGATGAAACATAGAAATTGCATCGTGATTGAATACAACAGTCACCATGCGCACTTCCCTCCATGGGAGTAATGTCTCAAACAGTCTACGATTTGATCGTTCCCTGGAACACCAGTAGTAGTTTCCGATGCACATCTGGTGGCATTCTGTAATCTGTGGACTATCAGAGTGTTGATGAAACACAGAGAATGCATCGGGATTGAATACAACAGTCATCATGAGCACTTTCCTCCATGGGAGTAATGTCTCAAACAGTCTACGTTTTGATCGTTCCCTGGAAGACCAGTAGTAGATTCCGATGCACATCTGGTGGCATTCTGTAATCTGTGGACTATCAGAGTGTTGATGAAACACAGATATAGCATCGGGATTGAATACAACAGTCACCATGCGCACTTTCCTCCATGAGAGTAATGTCTCAAAGTCTACGCTTTGATCGTTCCCTCGAAGACCAGTAGTAGTCTCCGATGCACATCTGGTGGCATTCTGTAAACTGTGGACTAACAGAGTGTTGATGAAACACAGAAATTGCATCGGGATTGAATACAACAGTCAATTTTGCCACTTTCCTCCATGGGAGTAATGTCTCAAACAGTCTACGCTCTGATAGTTCCTTGGAAGACCAGTTGTAATTTCCGATGCACATCTGGAGGCATTCTGTAATCTGTGGACTATCAGAGTGTTGATGAAATACAGAAATTGCATCGGGATTGAATACAACAGTCACCATGCGCACTTTCCTCCATGGGAGTAATGTCTCAAACAGTCTACGTTTTGATCGTTCCCTGGAAGACCAGTAGTAGATTCCGATGCACATCTGGAGGCATTCTGTAATCTGTGGACTATCAGAGTGTTGATGAAACACAGAAATTGCATCGGGATTGAATACAACAGTCATCATGAGCACTTTCCTCCTTGGGAGTAATGTCTCAAACAGTCTACGCTTTGATCGTTCTCTGGAAGACCAGTAGTAGTTTTGGATGCACATCTGGTGGCATTCTGTAATCTGTGGACTATCAGAGTGTTGATGAAACACAGAAATTGCATCGTGATTGAATACAACAGTCACCATGCGCACTTCCCTCCATGGGAGTAATGTCTCAAACAGTCAACTACTTGATCGTTCCCTGGAACACCAGTAGTAGTTTCCGATGCACATCTGGTGGCATTCTGTAATCTGTGGACTATCAGAGTGTTGATGAAACACAGAGAATGCATCGGGATTGAATACAACAGTGACCATGAGCACTTTCCTCCACGGGAGTGATATCTCAAACAGTCTACGCTTTGATCGTTCCCAGGAATACCAGCAGTAGTTTCCGATGCACATCTGGTGGCATTCTGTAATCTGTGGACTATCAGAGTGTTGATGAAACACAGATATAGCATCGGGATTGAATACAACAGTCACCATGCGCACTTTCGTCCATGGGAGTAATGTCTCAAAGTCTACGCTTTGATCGTTCCCTCGAAGACCAGTAGTAGTCTCCGATGCACATCTGGTGGCATTCTGTAAACTGTGGACTAACAGAGTGTTGATGAAACACAGAAATTGCATCGGGATTGAATACAACAGTCAATTTTCTCACTTTCCTCCATGGGAGTAATGTCTCAAACAGTCTACGCTTTGATAGTTCCCTGGAAGACCAGTAGTAATTTCCGATGCATATCTGAAGGCGTTCTGTAATCTGTGGACTATCAGAGTGTTGATGAAATACAGAAATTGCATCGGGATTGAATACAACAGTCACCATGCGCACTTTCCTCCATGGGAGTAAAGTCTCAAACAGTCTACGTTTTGATCGTTCCCTGGAAGACCAGTAGTAGATTCCGATGCACATCTGGAGGCATTCTGTAATCTGTGGACTATCAGAGTGTTGATGAAACACAGAAATTGCATCGGGATTGAATACAACAGTCACCATGCGCACTTTCCTCCATGGGAGTAGTGTCTCAAACAGTCTACGCTTTGATCGTTCCCTGGAACACCAGTAGTAGTTTCCGATGCACATCTGGTGGCATTCTGTAATCTGTGGACTAACAGGGTGTTGATGAAACAGAGAAATTGCTTCGGGATTGAATACAACAGTCAATATTCGCACTTTCCTCCATTTGAGTAATGTCTCAAACAGTCTACGCTTTGATCGTTCCCTGGAAGACCAGTAGTAATTTCCGATGCACATCTGCACGCATTCTGCAATCTGTGGACTATCAGAGTGTTGACGAAACACAGAAATTGCATCGGGATTGAATACAACAGTCACCATGCCCACATTCCTCCATGGGAGTAATGTCTGAAACAGTCTACGCTTTGATCGTTCCCTGGAAGACCAGTAGAAGTTTCCGATGCACATCTGGTAGCATTCTGTAATCTATGGACTATCAGAGTGTTGATGAAACACAGAAATTGCATCGGGATTGAATACAACAGTCACCATGCGCACTTTTCTCCATGGGAGTATTGTCTCAAACAGTCTACGTTTTGATTGTTCCCTGGAAGACCAGTAGTAGTTTCCGATGCTCATCTGGTAGCATTCTGTAATCTGTGGACTATCAGAGTGTTGATGAAACACAGAAATTCCATCGGAATTGAATACAACAGTCACTATGCGCACTTTCCTCCATGGGAGTAATGTCTCAAACAGTCTACGCTTTGATCGTTCCCTGGAAGACCAGTAGTAGTTTCCGATGCACATCTGGTGGCATTCTGTAATCTGAGGACTAACAGGGTGTTGATGAAACAGAGAAATTGCTTCGGGATTGAATACAACAGTCAATATTCGCACTTTCCTCCATGGGAGTAATGTCTCAAACAGTCTACGCTTTGATCGTTCCCTGGAAGACCAGTAGTAATTTCCGATGCACATCAGGAGGCATTCTGCAATCTGTGGACTATCAGAGTGTTGATGAAACACAGAAATTGCTTCGGGATTGAATACAACAGTCAATATTCGCACTTTCCTCCATGGGAGTAATGTCTCAAACAGTCTACGCTTCGATCGTTCCCTGGAAGACAAGTAGTAGTTTCCGATGCACATCTGGTGGCATTCAGTAATCTGTGGACTATCAGAGTGTTGGTGAAACACAGAAATAGCATCGGGATTGAATACAACAGTCACCATGCGCACTATCCTCCATGGGACAAATGTCTCAAACAGTCTACGATTTGATCGTTCCCTGGAAGACCAGTAGAAGTTTCCGATGCACATCTGGTAGCATTCTGTAATCTATGGACTATCAGAGTGTTGATGAAACACAGAAATTGCATCGGGATTGAATACAACAGTCACCATGCGCACTTTAATCCATGGGAGTATTGTCTCAAACAGTCTACGTTTTGATTGTTCCCTGGAAGACCACTAGTAGTTTTCGATGCACAAATGGAGGCATTCTGAAATCTGTGGACTATCAGAGTGTTGATGAAACACAGAAATTCCATCGGGATTGAATACAACAGTCACTATTCGCACTTTCCTCCATGGGAGTAATTCTCAAACAGTCTACGCTTTGATCGTTCCCTGAAAGACCAGTAGTAGTTTCCGATGCACATCTGGTGGCATTCTGTAATCTGTCGACTATCAGAGTGTTGATGAAACACAGAAGTAGCATCGGGATTGAATACAACAGTCATCATGAGCACTTTCCTCCTTGGGAGTAATGTCTCAAACAGTCTACGCTTTGATCGTCCTCTGGAAGACCAGTAGTAGTTTTGGATGCACATCTGGTGGCATTCTGTAATCTGTGGACTATCAGAGTGTTGATGAAACACAGAAATTGCATCGTGATTGAATACAACAGTCACCATGCGCACTTCCCTCCATGGGAGTAATGTCTCAAACAGTCTACGATTTGATCGTTCCGTGGAACACCAGTAGTAGTTTCCGATGCACATCTGGTGGCATTCTGTAATCTGTGGACTATCAGAGTGTTGATGAAACACAGAGAATGCAACTGGATTGAATACAACAGTGACCATGAGCACTTTCCTCCACGGGAGTGATATCTCAAACAGTCTACGCTTTGATCGTTCCCTGGAATACCAGCAGTAGTTTCCGATGCACATCTGGTGGCATTCTGTAATCTGTGGACTATCAGAGTGTTGATGAAACACAGATATAGCATCGGGATTGAATACAACAGTCACCATTTGCACTTTCCTCCATGGGAGTAATGTCTCAAAGTCTACGCTTTGATCGTTCCCTCGAAGACCAGTAGTAGTCTCCGATGCACATCTGGTGGCATTCTGTAAACTGTGGACTAACAGAGTGTTGATGAAACACAGAAATTGCATCGGGATTGAATACAACAGTCAATTTTCTCACTTTCCTCCATGGGAGTAATGTCTCAAACAGTCTACGCTTTGATCGTTCCCTGGAAGACCAGTAGTAATTTCCGATGCACATCTGGAGGCATTCTGTAATCTGTGGACTATCAGAGTGTTGATGAAATACAGAAATAGCATCTCGATTGAATACAACAGTCACAATGCGCACTTTCCTCCATGGGAGTAATTCTCAAACAGTCTACGATTTGATCGTTCCCTGGAACACCAGTAGTAGTTTCCGATGCACATCTGGTGGCATTCTGTAATCTGTGGACTATCAGAGTGTTGATGAAACACAGAGAATGCATCGGGATTGAATACAACAGTGACCATGAGCACTTTCCTCCACGGGAGTGATATCTCAAACAGTCTACGCTTTGATCGTTCCCTGGAATACCAGCAGTAGTTTCCGATGCACATCTGGTGGCATTCTGTAATCTGTGGACTATCAGAGTGTTGATGAAATATAGAAATTGCATCGTGATTGAATACAACAGTCACCATGCGCACTTCCCTCCATGGGAGTAATGTCTCAAACAGTCTACGATTTGATCGTTCCCTGGAACACCAGTAGTAGTTTCCGATGCACATCTGGTGGCATTCTGTAATCTGTGGACTATCAGAGTGTTGATGAAACACAGAGAATGCATCGGGATTGAATACAACAGTGACCATGAGCACTTTCCTCCACGGAGTGATATCTCAAACAGTCTACGGTTTGATCGTTCCCTGGAATACGAGCAGTAGTTTCCGATGCACATCTGGTGGCATTCTGTAATCTGTGGACTATCAGAGTGTTGATGAAACACAGATATAGCATCGGGATTGAATACAACAGTCACCATGCGCACTTTCCTCCATGGGAGTAATGTCTCAAAGTCTACGCTTTGATCGTTCCCTCGAAGACCAGTAGTAGACTCCGATGCACATCTGGTGGCATTCTGTAAACTGTGGACTAACAGAGTGTTGATGAAACACAGAAATTGCATCGGGATTGAATACAACAGTCAATTTTCTCACTTTCCTCCATGGGAGTAATGTCTCAAACAGTCTACGCTCTGATAGTTCCCTGGAAGACCAGTTGTAATTTCCGATGCACATCTGGAGGCATTCTGTAATCTGTGGACTATCAGAGTGTTGATGAAATACAGAAATTGCATCGGGATTGAATACAACAGTCACCATGCGCACTTTCCTCCATGGGAGTAATGTCTCAAACAGTCTACGTTTTGATCGTTCCCTGGAAGACCAGTAGTAGATTCCGATGCACATCTGGAGGCATTCTGTAATCTGTGGACTATCAGAGTGTTGATGAAACACAGAAATTGCATCGGGATTGAATACAACAGTCATCATGACCACTTTCCTCCTTGGGAGTAATGTCTCAAACAGTCTACGCTTTGATCGTTCTCTGGAAGACCAGTAGTAGTTTTGGATGCACATCTGGTGGCATTCTGTAATCTGTGGACTATCAGAGTGTTGATGAAACACAGAAATTGCATCGTGATTGAATACAACAGTCACCATGCTCACTTCCCTCCATGGGAGTATTGTCTCAAACAGTCAACGACTTGATCGTTCCCTGGAACACCAGTAGTAGTTTCCGATGCACATCTGGTGGCATTCTGTAATCTGTGGACTATCAGAGTGTTGATGAAACACAGAGAATGCATCGGGATTGAATACAACAGTGACCATGAGCACTTTCCTCCACGGGAGTGATATCTCAAACAGTCTACGCTTTGATCGTTCCCTGGAATACCAGCAGTAGTTTCCGATGCACATCTGGCGGCATTCTGTAATCTGTGGACTATCAGAGTGTTGATGAAACACAGATATAGCATCGGGATTGAATACAACAGTCACCATGCGCACTTTCCTCCATGGGAGTAATGTCTCAAAGTCTACGCTTTGATCGTTCCCTCGAAGACCAGTAGTAGTCTCCGATGCACATCTGGTGGCATCCTGTAAACTGTGGACTAACAGAGTGTTGATGAAACACAGAAATTGCATCGGGATTGAATACAACAGTCAATTTTCTCACTTTCCTCCATGGGAGTAATGTCTCAAACAGTTTACGCTTTGATAGTTCCCTGGAAGACCAGTAGTAATATCCGATGCATATCTGAAGGCATTCTGTAATCTGTGGACTATCAGAGTGTTGATGAAATACAGAAACTGCATCGGGATTGAATACAACAGTCACCATGCGCACTTTCCTCCATGGGAGTAAAGTCTCAAACAGTCTACGTTTTGATCGTTTCCTGGAAGACCAGTAGTAGATTCCGATGCACATCTGGAGGCATTCTGTAATCTGTGGACTATCAGAGTGTTGATGAAACACAGAAATTGCATCGGGATTGAATACAACAGTCACCATGCGCACTTTCCTCCATGGGAGTAGTGTCTCAAACAGTCTACGCTTTGATCGTTCCCTGGAACACCAGTAGTAGTTTCCGATGCACATCTGGTGGCATTCTGTAATCTGTGGACTAACAGGGTGTTGATGAAACAGAGAAATTGCTTCGGGATTGAATACAACAGTCAATATTCGCACTTTCCTCCATGGGAGTAATGTCTCAAAGAGTCTACGCTCTGATCGTTCCCTGGAAGACCAGTAGTAATTTCCGATGCACATCTGCAGGCATTCTGCAATCTGTGGACTATCAGAGTGTTGACGAAACACAGAAATTGCATCGGGATTGAATACAACAGTCACCATGCCCACATTCCTCCATGGGAGTAATGTCTGAAACAGTCTACGCTTTGATCGTTCCCTGGAAGACCAGTAGAAGTTTCCGATGCACATCTGGTAGCATTCTGTAATCTATGGACTATCAGAGTGTTGATGAAACACAGAAATTGCATCGGGATTGAATACAACAGTCACCATGCGCACTTTTCTCCATGGGAGTATTGTCTCAAACAGTCTACGTTTTGATTGTTCCCTGGAAGACCAGTAGTAGTTTCCGATGCTCATCTGGTAGCATTCTGTAATCTGTGGACTATCAGAGTGTTGATGAAACACAGAAATTCCATCGGAATTGAATACAACAGTCACTATGCGCACTTTCCTCCATGGGAGTAATGTCTCAAACAGTCTACGCTTTGATCGTTCCCTGGAAGACCAGTAGTAGTTTCCGATGCACATCTGGAGGCATTCTGTAATCTGTGGACTATCAGAGTGTTGATGAAACACAGAAGTAGCATCGGGATTGAATACAACAGTCATCATGAGCACTTTCCTCCTTGGGAGTAATGTCTCAAACAGTCTACGCTTTGATCGTTCTCTGGAAGACCAGTAGTAGTTTTGGATGCACATCTGGAGGCATTCTGTAATCTGTGGACTATCAGAGTGTTGATGAAACACAGAAATTGCATCGTGATTGAATACAACAGTCACCATGCGCACTTCCCTCCATGGGAGTAATGTCTCAAACAGTCTACGATTTGATCGTTCCGTGGAACACCAGTAGTAGTTTCCGATGCACATCTGGTGGCATTCTGTAATCTGTGGACTATCAGAGTGTTGATGAAACACAGAGAATGCAACTGGATTGAATACAACAGTGACCATGAGCAATTTCCTCCACGGGAGTGATATCTCAAACAGTCTACGCTTTGATCGTTCCCTGGAATACCAGCAGTAGTTTCCGATGCACATCTGGTGGCATTCTGTAATCTGTGGACTATCAGAGTGTTGATGAAACACAGATATAGCATCGGGATTGAATACAACAGTCACCATGCGCACTTTCCTCCATGGGAGTAATGTCTCAAAGTCTACGCTTTGATCGTTCCCTCGAAGACCAGTAGTAGTCTCCGATGCACATCTGGTGGCATTCTGTAAACTGTGGACTAACAGAGTGTTGATGAAACACAGAAATTGCATCGGGATTGAATACAACAGTCAATTTTCTCACTTTCCTCCATGGGAGTAATGTCTCAAACAGTCTACGCTTTGATAGTTCCCTGTAAGGCCAGTAGTAATTTCCGATGCACATCTGGAGGCATTCTGTAATCTGTGGACTATCAGAGTGTTGATGAAATACAGAAATTGCATCGGGATTGAATACAACAGTCACCATGCGCACTTTCCTCCATGGGAGTAATGTCTCAAACAGTCTACGTTTTGATCGTTCCCTGGAAGACCAGTAGTAGATTCCGATGCACATCTGGAGGCATTCTGTAATCTGTGGACTATCAGAGTGTTGATGAAACACAGAAATTGCATCGGGATTGAATACAACAGTCACCATGCGCACTTTCCTCCATGGGAGTAATGTCTCAAACAGTCTACGCTTTGATCGTTCCCTGGAAGACCAGTAGTAGTTTCCGATGCACATCTGGTGGCATTCTGTAATCTGTGGACTAACAGGGTGTTGATGAAACAGAGAAAATGCTTCGGGATTGAATACAACAGTCAATATTCGCACTTTCCTCCATGGGAGTAATGTCTCAAACAGTCTACGCTTTGATCGTTCCCTGGAAGACCAGTAGTAATTTCCGATGCACATCAGGAGGCATTCTGCAATCTGTGGACTATCAGAGTGTTGATGAAACACAGAAATTGCTTCGGGATTAAATGCAACAGTCAATATTCGCACTTTCCTCCATGGGAGTAATGTCTCAAACAGTCTACGCTTTGATCGTTCCCTGGAAGACAAGTAGTAGTTTCCGATGCACATCTGGTGGCATTCAGTAATCTGTGGACTATCAGAGTGTTGGTGAAACACAGAAATAGCATCGGGATTGAATACAACAGTCACCATGCGCACTTTCCTCCATGGGACAAATGTCTCAAACAGTCTACGATTTGATCGTTCCCTGGAAGACCAGTAGAAGTTTCCGATGCACATCTGGTAGCATTCTGTAATCTATGGACTATCAGAGTGTTGATGAAACACAGAAATTGCATCGGGATTGAATACAACAGTCACCATGCGCACTTTAATCCATGGGAGTATTGTCTCAAACAGTCTACGTTTTGATTGTTCCCTGGAAGACCAGTAGTAGTTTTCGATGCACAAATGGAGGCATTCTGAAATCTGTGGACTATCAGAGTGTTGATGAAACACAGAAATTCCATCGGGATTGAATACAACAGTCACTATTCGCACTTTCCTCCATGGGAGTAATTCTCAAACAGTCTACGCTTTGATCGTTCCCTGAAAGACCAGTAGTAGTTTCCGATGCACATCTGGTGGCATTCTGTAATCTGTCGACTATCAGAGTGTTGATGAAACACAGAAGTAGCATCGGGATTGAATACAACAGTCATCATGAGCACTTTCCTCCTTGGGAGTAATGTCTCAAACAGTCTACGCTTTGATCGTTCTCTGGAAGCCCAGTAGTAGTTTTGGATGCACATCTGGTGGCATTCTGTATTCTGTGGACTATCAGAGTGTTGATGAAACACAGAACTTGCATCGTGATTGTATACAACAGTCACCATACGCACTTCCCTCCATGGGAGTAATGTCTCAAACAGTCTACGATTTGATCGTTCCCTGGAACACCAGTAGTAGTTTCCGATGCTCATCTGGTGGCATTCTGTAATCTGTGTACTATCAGAGAGTTGATGAAACACAGAAATTGCATCGGGATTGAATACAACAGTCACAATGCGCACATTCCTCCATGTGAGTAATGTCTCAAACAGTCTACGCTTTGATCGTTCACTGGAATACCAGTAGTAGTTTCCGATGCACATCTGGTGACATTCTGTAATCTGTGGACTATCAGAGTGTTGATGAAACATAGAAATTGCATCGGGATTGAATAGAACAGTCACCATGCGAACTTTCCTCCATGGGAGTTATTCTCAAACATTCTACGCTTTGATCGTTCCCTGGAAGACCAGTAGTAGTTTCCGATGCACATCTGGTGGCATTCTATAATCTGTGGAGTATCAGAGTGTTGATGAAACTCAGAAATTGCATCGTGATTGAATACAACAGTCACCATGCGCACTTCCCTCCATGGGAGTAATGTCTCAAACAGTCTACGATTTGATCGTTCCCTGGAACACCAGTAGTAGTTTCCGATGCACATCTGGTGGCATTCTGTAATCTGTGGACTATCAGAGAGTTGATGAAACACAGAAATTGCATCGGGATTGAATACAACAGTCACCATGCGCACTTTTCTCCATGGGAGTAATGTCTCAAACAGTCTACGCTTTGATCGTTCCCTGGAAGACCAGTAGTAGTTTCCGATGCACATCTGGTGGCATTCTGTAATCTGTGGACTAACAGAGTAATGATGAAACACAGAAATTGCATCGGGATTGAATTCAACAGTCACCATGGGCACATTCCTCCATGGGAGTAATGTCTCAAACAGTCTACGTTATGATCGTTCCCTGAAAGACCAGTAGTGGTTTCCGATGCACAACTTGTGGCATTCTGTAATCTGTGGACCATCAGAGTGTTGATGAAACACAGAGAATGCATCGGGATTGAATACAACAGTTACCATGCGCACTTTCCTCCACGGGAGTGATATCTCAAACAGTCTACGCTTTGATCGTTCCCTGGAATGCAGTAGTAGTTTCCGATGCACATCTGGTGGCATTCTGTAATCAGTGGACTATCAGAGTGTTGATGAAACACAGAAATTGCATCGGAATTGAATACAACAATCACAATGCGCACTTTTCTCCATGGGAGTAATGTCTCAAACTGTCTACGCTTTGATCGTTCCCTGGAAGACCAGTAGTAGTTTCCGATGCACATCTGGTGGCATTCTCTAATCTGTGGACTATCAGAGTGTTGATGAAACACAGAAGTAGCATCGGGATTGAATACAACAGTCATCATGAGCACTTTCCTCCATGGGAGTAATGTCTCAAACAGTCTACGCTTTGATCGTTCTCTGGAAGACCAGTAGTAGTTTTGGATGCACATCTGGTGGCATTCTGTAATCTGTGGACTATCAGAGTGTTGATGAAACACAGAAATTGCATCGTGATTGAATACAACAGACACCATGCGCACTTCCCTCCATGGGAGTAATTCTCAAACTTTCTACTCTTTGATCTTTCCCTGGAAGACAAGTAGTAGTTTCCGATGCACATCTGGTGGCATTCAGTAATCTGTGGACTATCAGAGTGTTGGTGAAACACAGAAATAGCATCGGGATTGAATACAACAGTCACCATGCGCACTTTCCTCCATGGGAGTAATGTCTCAAACAGTCTACGATTTGATCGTTCCCAGGAAAACAATTAGTAGTTTCCGATGCTCATCTGGTGGCATTCTGCAATCTGTGTACTATCAGAGAGTTGATGAAACACAGAAATTGCATCGGTATTGAATACAAAGGTCACAATGCGCACATTCCTCCATGTGAGTAATGTCTCAAACAGTCTACGCTTTGATCGTTCCCTGAAAGACCAGTAGTGGTTTCCGATGCACAACTGGTGGCATTCTGTAATCTGTGGACTATCAGAGTGTTGATGAAACACAGAGAATGCATCGGGATTGAATACAACAGTCACCATGAGCACTTTCCTCCACGGGAGTGATATCTCAAACAGTCTACGCTTTGATCGTTCACTGGAATACCAGTAGTAGTTTCCGATGCACATCTGGTGGCATTCTGTAATCTGTGGACTATCAGAGTGTTGATGAAACACAGAAATTGCATCGGGATTGAATTCAACAGTCACCATGGCACATTCCTCCATGGGAGTAATGTCTCAAACAGTCTACGTTTTGATCGTTCCCTGAAAGACCAGTAGAGGTTTCCGATGCACAACTGGTGGCATTCTGTAATCTGTGGACCATCAGAGTGTTGATGAAATAGAGAAATAGCATCGGGATTGAATACAACATTCACCATGCGCACTTTTCTCCATGGGAGTAATGTCTCAAACTGACTACGCTTTGATCGTTCCCTGAAAGACCAGTAGTAGTTTCCGATGCACATCTGGTGGCATTCTGTAATCTGTGGACTATCAGAGTGTTGATGAAACACAGAAATTGCATCGTTATTGAATACAACAGTCACCATGTGCACATTCCTCCATGGGAGTAATGTCTCAAACAGTCTACGCTTTCATCGTTCCCTGGAAGACCAGTAGAAGTTTCCGATGCTCATCTGGTAGCATTCTGTAATCTATGGACTATCAGAGTGTTGATGAAACGCAGAAATTGCATCGGGATTGAATACAACAGTCACCATGCGCACTTTCCTCCATGGGAGTATTGTCTCAAACAGTCTACGTTTTGACTGTTCCCTGGAAAACCAGTAGTAGTTTTCGATGCACAAATGGAGGCATTCTGTAATCTGTGGACTATCAGAGTGTTGATGAAACACAGAAATTCCATCGGGATTGAATACAACAGTCACCATGCGCACTTTCCTCCATGGGAGTAATTCTCAAACAGTCTACGCTTTGATCGTTCCCTGGAAGACCAGTAGTAGTTTCCGATGCACATCTGGCGGCATTCTGTAATCTATGGACTATCAGAGTGTTGATGAAACACAGAAGTAGCATCGTGATTGAATACAACAGTCATCATGAGCACTTTCCTCCGTGGGAGTAATGTCTCAAAAAGTCTACGCTTTGATCGTTCTCTGGAAGACCAGTAGTAGTCTCCGATGCACATCTGGTGGCATTCTGTAATCTGTGGAGTATCAGAGTGTTGATGAAACACAGAAATTGCATCGTGATTGAATACAACAGTCACCATGCGCACTTCCCTCCATGGGAGTAATGTCTCAAACAGTCTACGATTTGATCGTTCCCTGGAAAACCAGTAGTAGTTTCCGATGCACATCTGGTGGCATTCTGTAATCTGTGGACTATCAGAGTGTTGATGAAACACAGAAATTGCATCGGGATTGAATACATCAGTCACCATGCGCACTTTCCTCCATGGGAGTAATTCTCAAACTTTCTACGCTTTGGTCGTTCCCTGGAAGACAAGTAGTAGTTTCCGATGCACATCTGGTGGCATTCAGTAATCTGTGGACTATCAGAGTGTTGGTGAAACACAGAAATTCCATCGGGATTGATACAACTGTCACCATGCGCACTTTCCTCCATGGGAGTAATTCTCAAACAGTCTACGCTTTGATCGTTCCCTGGAAGACCAGTAGTAGTTTCCGATGCACATCTGGTGGCATTCTGTAATCTGTGGACTATCAGAGTGTTGATGAAACACAGAAATTGCATCGGGATTCAATGCAACACTCACCATGCGCACTTTCTTCCATGGGAGTAATTCTCAAACATTCTACGCTTTGTTCGTTCCCTGGAAGGCCAGTAGTAGTTTCCGATGCACATCTGGTGGCATTCAGTAATCTGTGGACTATCAGAGTGTTGGTGAAACACAGAAATAGCATCGGGATTGAATACAACAGTCACCATGCGCACTTCCCTCCATGGGAGTAATGTCTCAAACAGTCTACGATTTGATCGTTCCCTGAAAGACCAGTTTTAGTTTCCGATGCACATCTGGTGGCATTCTGTAATCTGTGGACTATCAGAGTGTTGATGAAACACAGAAATTGCATCGTTATTGAATACAACAGTCACCATGCGCACATTCCTCCATGGGAGTAATGTCTCAAACAGTCTACGCTTTCATCGTTCCCTGGAAGACCAGTAGATGTTTCCGATGCTCATCTTGTAGCATTCTGTAATCTATGGACTATCAGAGTGTTGATGAAACACAGAAATTGCATCGGGATTGAATACAACAGTCACCATGCGCACTTTCCTAAATGGGAGTATTGTCTCAAACAGTCTACGTTTTGATTGTTCCCTGGAAGACCAGTAGTAGTTTTCGATGCACAAATGGAGGCATTCTGTAATCTGTGGACTATCAGAGTGTTGAAGAAACACAGAAATTCCATTGGGATTGAATACAACAGTCACCATGCGCACTTTCCTCCATGGGAGGAATTCTCAAACAGTCTACGCTTTGATCGTTCCCTGGAAGACCAGTAGTAGTTTCCGATGCACATCTGGTGGCATTCTGTAATCTGTGGACTATCAGAGTGTTGATGAAACACAGAAGTAGCATCGGGATTGAATACAACAGTCATCATGTGCACTTTCCTCCATGGGAGTAATGTCTCAAACAGTCTACGCTTTGATCGTTCTCTGGAAGACCAGTAGTAGTTTTGGATGCACATCTGGTGGCATTCTGTAATATGTGGACTATCAGAGTGTTGATGAAACACAGAAATTGCATCGGGATTGAATACAACACTCAATATTCGCACTTTCCTCCATGGGAGTAATGTCTCAAACAGTCTACGCTTTGATCGTTCCCTGGAAGAAAAGTAGTAATTTCCGATGCACATTTGGAGGCATTCTGCAATCTGTGGACTATCAGAGTGTTGATGAAACACAGAAATTGCATCGGGATTGAATACAACAGTCATCATGTGCACTTTCCTCCATGGGAGTAATGTCTCAAACAGTCTACGCTTTGATCGTTCTCTGGAAGACCAGTAGTAGTTTTGGATGCACATCTGGTGGCATTCTGTAATATGTGGACTATCAGAGTGTTGATGAAACACAGAAGTAGCATCGGGATTGAATACAACAGTCATCATGTGCACTTTCCTCCATGGGAGTAATGTCTCAAACAGTCTACGCTTTGATCGTTCTCTGGAAGACCAGTAGTAGTTTTGGATGCACATCTGGTGGCATTCTGTAATATGTGGACTATCAGAGTGTTGATGAAACACAGAAATTGCATCGGGATTGAATACAACAGTCAATATTCGCACTTTCCTCCATGGGAGTAATGTCTCAAACAGTCTACGCTTTGATCGTTCCCTGGAAGACCAGTAGTAGTTTCCGATGCACATCTGGTGGCATTCAGTAATCTGTGGACTATCAGAGTGTTGGTGAAACACAGAAATAGCATCGGGATTGAATACAACAGTCACCATGCGCACTTTCCTCCATGGGAGTAATGTCTCAAACAGTTTACGATTTGATCGTTCCCTGGAAGACAATTAGTAGTTTCCGATGCACATCTGGTGGCATTCTGTAATCTGTGGACTATCATAGTGTTGATGAAACACAGAAATTGCATCGGGATTGAATACAACAGTCACCATGCGCACATTCCTCCATGGGAGTTATGTCTCAAACAGTCTACGCTTTGATCGTTCCCTGGAAGACCAGTAGAAGTTTCCGATGCACAAATGGAGGCATTCTGTTATCTGTGGACTATCAGAGTGTTGATGAAACACAGAAATTCCATCGGGATTGAGTACAACACTCACCATGCGCACTTTCCTCCATGGGAGTAATTCTCAAACAGTCTACGCTTTGATCGTTCCCTGGAAGACCAGTAGTAGTTTCCGATGCACATCTGGTGGCATTCTGTAATCTGTGGACTATCAGAGTGTTGATGAAACACAGAAGTAGCACCGGGATTGAATACAACAGTCATCATGAGCACTTTCCTCCATGGGAGTAATGTCTCAAACAGTCTACGCTTTGATCGGTTTCTGGAAGACCAGTAGTAGTTTCCGATGCACATCTGGTGGCATTCTGTAATCAGTGGACTATCAGAGTGTTGATGAAACAGAGAAATAGCATCGGGATTGAATATAACAGTCACGATGCGCACATTTCTCCATGGGAGTAATGTCTCAAACAGTCTACGCTTTGATCGTTCCCTGGAAGACCAGTAGTAGTTTCCGATGCACATCTGGTGGCATTCTGTAATCTGTGGACTATCAGAGTGTTGATGAAACACAGAAGTAGCACCGGGATTGAATACAACAGTCATCATGAGCACTTTCCTCCATGGGAGTAATGTCTCAAACAGTCTACGCTTTGATCGTTCCCTGGAAGACCAGTAGTAGTTTCCGATGCACATCTGGTGGCATTCTGTAATCTGTGGACTAACAGAGTGTTGATGAAACAGAGAAATTGCATCGGGATTGAATACAACAGTCAATATTCGCACTTTCCTCCATGGGAGTAATGTCTCAAACAGTCTACGCTTTGATCGTTCCCTGGAAGGCCAGTAGTAGTTTCCGATACACATCTGGTGGCATTCGGTAATCTGTGGACTATCAGAGTGTTGGTGAAACACAGAAATAGCATCGGGATTGAATACAACAGTCACCATGCGCACTTTCCTCCTTGGGAGTAATGTCTCAAACAGTCTACGATTGGAACGTTCCCTTAAAGACAAGTAGTAGTTTCCGATGCACATCTGGTGGCATTCTGTAATCTGTGGACTATCAGAGTGTTGATGAAACACAGAAATTGCATCGTTTTTGAATACAACAGTCACCATGCGCACATTCCTCCATGGGAGTAATGTCTCAAACAGTCTACGCTTTCATCGTTCCCTGGAAGACCAGTAGAAGTTTCCGATGCTCATCTGGTAGCATTCTGTAATCTATGGACTATCAGAGTGTTGATGAAACACAGAAATTGCATCGGGATTGAATACAACAGTCACCATGCGCACATTCCTCCATGGGAGTATTGTCTCAAACAGTCTACGTTTTGACTGTTCCCTGGAAGACCAGTAGTAGTTTTCGATGCAAAAATGGAGGCATTCTCTAATCTGTGGACTATCAGAGTGTTGATGAAACACAGATATTCCATCGGGATTGAATACAACAGTCACCATGCGCACTTTCCTCCATGGGAGTAATTCTCAAACAGTCTACGCTTGGATCGTTCCCTGGAAGACCAGTAGTAGTTTCCGATGCACATCTGGTGGCATTCTGTAATCTGTGGACTATCAGAGTGTTGATGAAACACAGAAGTAGCATCGTGATTGAATACAACAGTCATCATGAGCACTTTCCTCCATGGGAGTAATGTCTCAAACAGTCTACGCTTTGATCGTTCTCTGGAAGACCAGTAGTAGTCTCCGATGCACATCTGGTGGCATTCTGTAATCTGTGGAGTATCAGAGTGTTGATGAAACCCAGAAATTGCATCGTGATTGAATACAACAGTCACCATGCGCACTTCCCTCCATGGGAGTAATGTCTCAAACAGTCTACGATTTGATCGTTCCCTGGAACACCAGTAGTAGTTTACGATGCACATCTGGTGGCATTCTGTAATCTGTGGACTATCAGAGAGTTGATGAAACACAGAAATTCATGGGGATTGAATACAACAGTCACCATGCGCACTTTTCTCCATGGGAGTAATGTCTCAAACAGTCTACGCTTTGATCGTTCCCTGGAAGACCAGTAGTAGTTTCCGATGCACATCTGGTGGCATTCTGTAATCTGTGGACTAACAGAGTGTTGATGAAACAGAGAAATTGCATCGGGATTGAGTACAACAGTCAATATTCGCACTTTCCTCCATGGGAGTAATGTCTCAAACAGTCTACGCTTTGATCGTTCCCTGGATGACCAGTAGTAATTTCCGATGCACATCTGGAGGCATTCTGCAATCTGTGGACTATCAGAGTGTTAATGAAACACAGAAATTGCATCGGGATTGAATACAACAGTCACCATGCGCACTTTCCTCCATGGGAGTAATTCTCAAACTTTCTACGCTTTTGTCGTTCCCTGGAAGACCAGTAGTAGTTTCCGATGCACATCTGGTGGCATTCTGTAATCTGTGGACTATCAGAGTGTTGATGAAACAGAGAAATTGCATCGGGATTGAATACAACAGTCACCATGCGCACTTTCCTCCATGGGAGTAATTCTCAATCATTCTACGCTTTGATCGTTCCCTGGAAGACCAGTAGTAGTTTCCGATGCACATCTGGTGGCATTCAGTAATCTGTGGACTATCAGAGTGTTGGTGAAACACAGAAATAGCATCGGGATTGAATACAACAGTCACCATGCGCACTTCCCTCCATGGGAGTAATGTCTCAAACTGTCTACGATTTGATCGTTCCCTGAAAGACCAGTTTTAGTTTCCGATGCACATGTGGTGGCATTCTATAATCTGTGGACTATCAGAGTGTTGATGAAACACAGAAAATGCATCGTTATTGAATACAACAGTCACCATGCGCACATTCCTCCATGGGAGTAATGTCTCAAACAGTCTACGCTTTCATCGTTCCCTGGAAGACCAGTAGAAGTTTCCGATGCTCATCTGGTAGCATTCTGTAATCTATGGACTATCAGAGTGTTGATGAAACACAGAAATTGCATCGGGATTGAATACAACAGTCACCATGCGCACTTTCCTAAATGGGAGTATTGTCTCAAACAGTTTACGTTTTGATTGTTCCCTGGAAGACCAGTAGTAGTTTCCGATGCACATCTTGTGGCATTCTGTAATCTGTGGACTATCAGAGTGTTGATGAAACAGAGAAATTGCATCGGGATTGAATACAACAGTCAATATTCGCACTTTCCTCCATGGGAGTAATGTCTCAAACAGTCTACGCTTTGATCGTTCCCTGGAAGAAAAGTAGTAATTTCCGATGCACATTTGGAGGCATTCTGCAATCTGTGGACTATCAGAGTGTTGATGAAACACAGAAATTGCATCGGGATTGAATGCAACAGTTACCATGCGCACTTTCCTCCATGGGAGTAATGTCTCAAACAGTCTACGATTTGATCGTTCCCTGCAAGACAATTAGTAGTTTCAGATGCACATCTGGTGGCATTCTGTAATCTGTGGACTATCAGAGTGTTGATGAAACACAGAAATTGCATCGGGATTGAATACAACAGTCACCATGCGCACATTCCTCCATGGGAGTAATGTCTCAAACAGTCTACGCTTTGATCGTTCCCTGGAAGACCAGTAGTAGTTTCCGATGCACATCTGGTGGCATTCAGTAATCTTTGGACTATCAGAGTGTTGGTGAAACACAGAAATAGCATCGGGATTGAATACAACAGTCACCATGCGCACTTTCCTCCATGGGAGTAATGTCTCAAACAGTTTACGACTTGATCGTTCCCTGGAAGACAATTAGTAGTTTCCGATGCACATCTGGTGGCATTCTGTAATCTGTGGACTATCATAGTGTTGATGAAACACAGAAATTGCATCGGGATTGAATAGAACAGTCACCATGCGCACATCCTTCCATGGGAGTAATGTCTCAAACAGTCTACGCTTTGATCGTTCCCTGGAAGACCAGTAGAAGTTTCCGATGCACAAATGGAGGCATTCCGTAATCTGTGGACTATCAGAGTGTTGATGAAACACAGAAATTCCATCGGGATTGAATACAACAGTCACCATGCGCACATTCCTCCATGGGAGTAATGTCTCAAACAGTCTACGCTTTGATCGTTCTCTGGAAGACCAGTAGTAGTTTTGGATGCACATCTGGTGGCGTTCTGTAATCTGTGGACTATCAGAGTGTTGATGAAACACAGAAATTGCATCGTGATTGAATACTACAGTCACCATGCGCCCTTCCCTCCATGGGAGTAATGTCTCAAACAGTCTACGATTTGATCGTTCCCTGGAACACCAGTAGTAGTTTCCGATGCACATCTGGTGGCATTCTGTAATCTGTGTACTATCAGAGAGTTGATGAAACACAGAAATTGCATCGGGATTGAATACAACAGTCAATATTCGCACTTTCCTCCATGTGAGTAATGTCTCAAACAGTCTACGCTTTGATCGTTCCCTGAAAGACCAGTAGTGTTTTCCGATGCACAACTGGTGGCATTCTGTAATCTGTGGACTATCAGAGTGTTGATGAAACACAGAGAATGCATCGGGATTGACTACAACAGTCACCATGAGCACTTTCCTCCACGGGAGTGATATCTCAAACAGTCTACGCTTTGATCGTTCACTGGAATACCAGTAGTAGTTTCCGATGCACATCTGGTGGCATTCTGTAATCAGTGGACTATCAGAGTGTTGATGAAACACAGAAATAGCATCGGGATTGAATACAACAGTCACCATGCGCACTTTCCTCCATGGGAGTAATGTCTCAAAGGCTACGCTTTGATCGTTCCCTGGAAGACCAGTAGTAGTCTCCGATGCACATCTGGTGGCATTCTGTAATCTGTGGACTAACAGAGTGTTGATGAAACACAGAAATTGCATCGGGATTGAATACAACAGTCAATTTTCTCACTTTCCTCCATGGGAGTAATGTCTCAAACAGTCCACGCTTTGATAGTTCCCTGGAAGACCAGTAGTAATTTTCGATGCACATCTGGAGGCATTCTGTAATCTGTGGACTATCAGAGTGTTGATGAAACACAGAAATTGCATCGGGATTGATTACAACAGTCACCATGAACACTTTCCTCCATGGGAGTAATGTCTCAAACATTCTACGTTTTGATCGTTCCCTGGAAGACCAGTAGTAGTTTCCGATTCACATCTGAAGGCATTCTGTAATCTGTGGACTATCAGAGTGTTGATGAAACACAGAAATTGCATCGGGATTGAATACAACAGTCACCATGCACAAGTTCCTCCATGGGAGTAATTCTCAAACATTCTACGCTTTGATCGTTCCATGGAAGACCAGTAGTAGTTTCCTATGCACATCTGGTGGCATTCTGTAATCTGTTGACTATCAGAGTGTTGATGAAACACAGAAATTGCATCGGGATTGAATTCAACAGTCACCATGCGCACATTCCTCCATGGGAGTAATGTCTCAAACAGTCTACGTTTTGATCGTTCCCTGAAAGACCAGTAGTGGTTTCCGATGCACAACTGGTGGCATTCTGTAATCTGTGGACCATCAGAGTGTTGATGAAACACAGAGAATGCATTGGGATTGAATACAACAGTTACCATGCGCACTTTCCTCCACGGGAGTGATATCTCAAACAGTCTACGCTTTGATCGTTCACTGGAATGCAGTAGTAGTTTCAGATGCACATCTGGTGGCATTCTGTAATCAGTGGACTATCAGAGTGTTGATGAAACACAGAAATAGCATCGTTATTGAATACAACAGTCACCATGCGCACTTTTCTCCATGGGAGTAATGTCTCAAACAGTCTACGCTTTGATCGTTCCCTGGAAGACCAGTAGTAGTTTCCGATGCACATCTGGTGGCATTCTGTGATCTGTGGACTATCAGAGTGTTGATGAAACACAGAAATTGCATCGGGAATGAATACAACAGTCAACATGCGCACTTTCCACCTCGGGAGGTATGTCTCTAACAGTCTACGCTTTGATCGTTCCCTGGAAGACCAGTAGTAGTTTCCGATGCACATCTGGTGGCATTCTGTATTCTGTGGACTATCAGAGTGTTTATGAAACACAGAAATTGCATCGGGATTGAACACAACAGTCACCATCCGCACTTTCCTTCATGGGAGTAATGTCTGAAACAGTCTACGCTTTGATCGTTCCCTGGAAGACCATTAGTAGTTTCCGATGCACATCTCGTGGCATTCTGTAATCTTTGGACTATCAGAGTGTTGATGAAACACAGGAAATGCATCGGGATTGAATACAACAGTCACCATGCGCACATTCCTCCATGGGAGTAATGTCTCAAAGAGTTTATGCTTTGATCGATGCCTGGAAGACCAGCAGTAGTTTACGATGCACATCTGGAGGCATTCTGTAATCTGTGGACTATTAGAGTGCTGATGAAACACAGAAATTGCAATTGGATTGAATACTACAGTTACCATGCGCACTTTCCTCCATGGGAGTAATGTCTCAAACAGTCTACGCTTTGATCGTTAGCTGGAAGACCAGTAGTATTTTCCGATGCACATGTGGAGGCTTTCCGTAATCTGTGGACTATCAGAGTGTTGATGAAACACAGAAATTGCATCGGGATTGAATACAACAGTCACCATGCGCACTTTCCTCCATGGGAATAATGTCTCAAACAGTCTACGCTTTGATCGTTCCCTGAGAGCCCAGTAGTAGATTCCGATTAACATCTGGAGGCATTCTGTAATCTGTGGACTATCAGACTGTTGATGAAACACAGGAATTGCATCGGGATTGAATACAACACTCACCATGCGCACTTTCCTCCATGAGAGTAATGTCTCTAAAAGTCTACGCTTTGATCTTTCCCTGGAAGACCAGTAGTAGTTTCCGATGCACATCTGGGGGCTTTCTGTAATCTGTGGACTATCAGAGTGTTCATGAAACACAGAAATTGCATCGGGATTGAATACAACAGTCTCCATGCGCAGTTTCCTCAATGGGAGCAATGTCTCAAACATTCTACGCTTTGATCGTTCCCTGGATGACCAGTAGTAGTTTCAATTGCACATCTGGAGGCATTCTGTATTCTGTGGACTATCAGAGTGTTGATGAAACACAGAAATTGCATCGGGATTGAATACAAGAGTCACCATACACACTTTCCTAAATTGGAGTAATGTCTCTAACAGTCTACGCTTTGATCGTTCCCTGGAAGACCAGTAGTAGTTTCCGATGCACATCTTAAGGCTTTCCGTCATCTGTGGACTATCAGAATGTTGATGAAACACAGAAATTGCATCGGGATTGAATACAACAGTCACCATGTGCACTTTCCTAAATGGGAGTAATGTCTCTAACAGTTTACGCTTTGATCGTTCCCTGGAAGATCAGTAGTAGTTTCCGATGCACATCGGGAGGCATTCTCTAATCTGTGGACTATCAGAGTGTTGATGAAACCCAGAAATTGCAGAGGGATTGAATACAACATTCACCATGCGCATTTTCCGCCATGGGAGTAATGTCTCAAACGGTCTACTATTTGATCGTTCCCTGGAAGACCAGTAGTAGTTTCCGATGCACTTCTGGAGGCATTCTGTAATCTGTGGAGTATCAGAGTGTTGATGAAACACAGAAATTGAATCGGGATTGAATACAACAGTCACCATGCGCACTTTCCTCCATGGGAGTAATTCTCAAACAGTCTACGCTTTGATCGTTCCCTGGAAGACCAGTAGTAGTTTCCGATGCACATCTGGTAGCATTCTGTAATCTGTGGACTATCAGAGTGTTGATGAAACACAGAAATTGCAACGGGATTGAATACAACTGTCACCATCCGCACTTTCCTCCATGGGCGTAATGTCTGAAACAGTCTACGCTTTGATCGTTCCCTGGAAGACCATTAGTAGTTTCCGATGCACATCTCGTGGCATTCTGTAATCTGTGGACTATCAGAGTGTTGATGAAACACAGAAATTGCATCGGGATTGAATACAACAGTCACCATGCGCACATCCTTCCATGGGAGTAATGTCTCAAACAGTCTACGCTTTGATCGTTCCCTCGAAGACCAGTAGAAGTTTCCGATGCACAAATGGAGGCATTCCGTAATCTGTGGACTATCAGAGTGTTGATGAAACACAGAAATTCCATCGGGATTGAATACAACAGTCACCATGCGCACATTCCTCCATGGGAGTAATGTCTCAAACAGTCTACGCTTTGATCGTTCTCTGGAAGACCAGTAGTAGTTTTGGATGCACATCTGGTGGCGTTCTGTAATCTGTGGACTATCAGAGTGTTGATGAAACACAGAAATTGCATCGTGATTGAATACTACAGTCACCATGCGCACTTCCCTCCATGGGAGTAATGTCTCAAACAGTCTACGATTTGATCGTTCCCTGGAACACCAGTAGTAGTTTCCGATGCACATCTGGTGGCATTCTGTAATCTGTGTACTATCAGAGAGTTGATGAAACACAGAAATTGCATCGGGATTGAATACAACAGTCAATATTCGCACTTTCCTCCATGTGAGTAATGTCTCAAACAGTCTACGCTTTGATCGTTCCCTGAAAGACCAGTAGTGTTTTCCGATGCACAACTGGTGGCATTCTGTAATCTGTGGACTATCAGAGTGTTGATGAAACACAGAGAATGCACCGGGATTGACTACAACAGTCACCATGAGCACTTTCCTCCACGGGAGTGATATCTCAAACAGTCTACGCTTTGATCGTTCACTGGAATACCAGTAGTAGTTTCCGATGCACATCTGGTGGCATTCTGTAATCTATGGACTATCAGAGTGTTGATGAAACACAGAAATAGCATCGGGATTGAAGACAACAGTCACCATGCGCACTTTCCTACATGGGAGTAATGTCTCAAAGGCTACGCTTTGATCGTTCCCTGGAAGACCAGTAGTAGTCTCCGATGCACATCTGGTGGCATTCTGTAATCTGTGGACTAACAGAGTGTTGATGAAACACAGAAATTGCATCGGGATTGAATACAACAGTCAATTTTCTCACTTTCCTCCATGGGAGTAATGTCTCAAACAGTCCACGCTTTGATAGTTCCCTGGAAGACCAGTAGTAATTTTCGATGCACATCTGGAGGCATTCTGTAATCTGTGGACTATCAGAGTGTTGATGAAACACAGAAATTGCATCGGGATTGATTACAACAGTCACCATGTACACTTTCCTCCATGGGAGTAATGTCTCAAACATTCTACGTTTTGATCGTTCCCTGGAAGACCAGTAGTAGTTTCCGATGCACATCTGAAGGCATTCTGTAATCTGTGGACTATCAGAGTGTTGATGAAACACAGAAATTGCATCGGGATTGAATACAACAGTCACCATGCACAAGTTCCTCCATGGGAGTAATTCTCAAACATTCTACGCTTTGATCGTTCCATGGAAGACCAGTAGTAGTTTCCTATGCACATCTGGTGGCATTCTGTAATCTGTGGACTATCAGAGTGGCGATGAAACACAGAAATTGCATCGGGATTGAATTCAACAGTCACCATGCGCACATTCCTCCATGGGAGTAATGTCTCAAACAGTCTACGTTTTGATCGTTCCCTGAAAGACCAGTAGTGGTTTCCGATGCACAACTGGTGGCATTCTGTAATCTGTGGACCATCAGAGTGTTGATGAAACACAGAGAATGCATCGGGATTGAATACAACAGTTACCATGCGCACTTTCCTCCACGGGAGTGATATCTCAAACAGTCTACGCTTTGATCGTTCACTGGAATGCAGTAGTAGTTTCAGATGCACATCTGGTGGCATTCTGTAATCAGTGGACTATCAGAGTGTTGATGAAACACAGAAATAGCATCGTTATTGAATACAACAGTCACCATGCGCACTTTTCTCCATGGGAGTAATGTCTCAAACAGTCTACGCTTTGATCGTTCCCTGGAAGACCAGTAGTAGTTTCCGATGCACATCTGGTGGCATTCTGTAATCTGTGGACTAACAGAGTGTTGATGAAACAGAGAAATTGCATCGGGATTGAATGCAACAGTCACCATGCGCACTTTCCTCCATGGGAGTAATGTCTCAAACAGTCTGCGCGATGATCGTTCCCTGGAAGACCAGTAGTGGTTTCCAATGCAAATCTGGTGGCATTCAGTAATCTGTGGACTATCTGAGTGTTGATGAAACACAGAAATTCCATCGGGATTGAATACAACAGTCACCATGCGCACTTTCCTCCATGGGAGTAATGTCTGAAACAGTCTACGCTTTGATCGTTCCCTGGAAGACCTTTAGTAGTTTCCGATGCACACCTCGTGGCATTCTGTAATCTTTGGACTATCAGAGTGTTGATGAAACACAGGAAATGCATCGGGATTGAATACAACAGTCACCATTCGCACTTTCCTCCATGGGAGTAATGTCTCAAAGGCTACGCTTTGATCGTTCCCTGGAAGACCAGTAGTAGTCTCCGATGCACATCTGGTGGCATTCTGTAATCTGTGGACTAACAGAGTGTTGATGAAACACAGAAATTGCATCGGGATTGAATACAACAGTCAATTTTCTCACTTTCCTCCATGGGAGTAATGTCTCAAACAGTCCACGCTTTGATAGTTCCCTGGAAGACCAGTAGTAATTTTCGATGCACATCTGGAGGCATTCTGTAATCTGTGGACTATCAGAGTGTTGATGAAACACAGAAATTGCATCGGGATTGATTACAACAGTCACCATGAACACTTTCCTCCATGGGAGTAATGTCTCAAACATTCCACGTTTTGATCGTTCCCTGGAAGACCAGTAGTAGTTTCCGATGCACATCTGAAGGCATTCTGTAATCTGTGGACTATCAGAGTGTTGATGAAACACAGAAATTGCATCGGGATTGAATACAACAGTCACCATGCACAAGTTCCTCCATGGGAGTAATTCTCAAACATTCTACGCTTTGATCGTTCCATGGAAGACCAGTAGTAGTTTCCTATGCACATCTGGTGGCATTCTGTAATCTGTGGACTATCAGAGTGGCGATGAAACACAGAAATTGCATCGGGATTGAATTCAACAGTCACCATGCGCACATTCCTCCATGGGAGTAATGTCTCAAACAGTCTACGTTTTGATCGTTCCCTGAAAGACAAGTAGTGGTTTCCGATGCACAACTGGTGGCATTCTGTAATCTGTGGACCATCAGAGTGTTGATGAAACACAGAGAATGCATCGGGATTGAATACAACAGTTACCATGCGCACTTTCCTCCACAGGAGTGATATCTCAAACAGTCTACGCTTTGATCGTTCACTGGAATGCAGTAGTAGTTTCAGATGCACATCTGGTGGCATTCTGTAATCAGTGGACTATCAGAGTGTTGATGAAACACAGAAATAGCATCGTTATTGAATACAACAGTCACCATGCGCACTTTTCTCCATGGGAGTAATGTCTCAAACAGTCTACGCTTTGATCGTTCCCTGGAAGACCAGTAGTAGTTTCCGATGCACATCTGGTGGCATTCTGTAATCTGTGGACTAACAGAGTGTTGATGAAACAGAGAAATTGCATCGGGATTGAATGCAACAGTCACCATGCGCACTTTCCTCCATGGGAGTAATGTCTCAAACAGTCTGCGCGATGATCGTTCCCTGGAAGACCAGTAGTGGTTTCCGATGCAAATCTGGTGGCATTCAGTAATCTGTGGACTATCTGAGTGTTGATGAAACACAGAAATTCCATCGGGATTGAATACAACAGTCACCATGCGCACTTTCCTCCATGGGAGTAATTCTCAAACAGTCTACGCCTTGATCGTTCCCTGGAAGACCAGTAGTAGTTTCCGATGCACATCTGGTGGCATTCTGTAATCTGTGGACTATCAGAGTGTTGATGAAACACAGAAGTAGCATCGGGATTGAATACAACAGTCATCATGAGCACTTTCCTCCATGGGAGTAATGACTCAAACAGTCTACGCTTTGATCGTTCTCTGGAAGACCAGTAGTAGTTTTGGATGCACATCTGGTGGCATTCCGTAATCTGTGGACTATCAGAGTGTTGATGAAACACAGAAATTGCAACGGGATTGAATACAACAGTCACCATGCGCACTTCCCTCCATGGGAGTAATGTCTCAAACAGTCTACGGTTTGATCGTTCCCTGGAACACCAGTAGTAGTTTCCGATGCACATCTGGTGGCATTCTGTAATCTGTGGACTATCAGAGAGTTGATGAAACACTGAAATTGCATCGGGATTGAACACAACAGTCACAATGCGCACATTCCTCCATGTGAGTAATGTCTCAAACAGACTACGCTTTGATCGTTCCCTGAAAGACCAGTAGTGGTTTCCGATGCGCAACTGGTGGCATTCTGTAATCTGTGGACTATCAGAGTGTTGATGAAACACAGAGAATGCATCGGGATTGAATACAACAGTCACCATGCGCACTTTCCTCCACGGGAGTGATATCTCAAACAGTCTACGCTTTGATCGTTCCCTGGAATACCAGTAGTAGTTTCCGATGCACATCTGGTGGCATTCTGTAATCTGCGGACTATCAGAGTGTTGATTAAACACAGAAATAGCATCGGGATTGAATACAACAGTCACCATGCGCACTTTCCTCCATGGCAGTATTGTCTCAAAGTCTACGCTTTGATCGTTCCCTGGAAGACCAGTAGTAGTCCCCGATTAACATCTGGTGGCATTTTGTAATCTGTGGACTAACAGAGTGTTGATGAAACACAGAAATTGCATCGGGATTGAATACAACAGTCAATTGTCTCACTTTCCTCCATGGGAGTAATGTCTCAAACACTCTACGCTTTGATAGTTCCCTGGAAGACCAGTAGTAATTTCCGATGCACATCTGGAGGCATTCTGTAGTTTGTGGACTATAAGAGTCTTGATAAAACACAGAAATTGCATCGCGATTGAATGCAACAGTCACCATGCGCACTTTCCTCCATGGGAGTATTGTCTCAAACAGTCTACGTTTTGATCGTTCCCTGGTAGACCAGTAGTAGTTTCCGATGCACATTTGAAGGCATTCTGTAATCTGTGGACTATCAGAGTGTTGATGAAACACAGAAATTGCATCGGGATTGAATACAACAGTCACCATGCGCACTTTCCTCCATGGGAGTAATTCTCAAACATTCTACGCTTTGATCGTTCCCTGGAAGACCAGTAGTAGTTTCCGATGCACATCTGGTGGCATTCTGTTATCTGTGGACTATCAGTGTGTTGATGAAGCACAGAAATAGCATCGGGATTGAATACGACATTCACCATGCGCACTTTCCTCCATGGGAGTAATGTCTCAAACAGTCTACGCTTTGATCGTTCCCTGGAAGACCAGTAGTAGTTTCCGATGCACATCTGGTGGCATTCTGTAATCTGTGGACTAACAGAGTGTTGATGAAACAGAGAAATTGCATCGGGATTGAATACAACAGTCAATATTCGCACTTTCCTACATGGGAGTAATGTCTCAAACAGTCTACGTTTTGATCGTTCCCTGGAAGACCAGTAGTAGTTTCCGATGCACATCTGAAGGCATTCTGTAATCTGTGGACTATCAGAGTGTTGATGAAACACAGAAATTGCATCGGGATTGAATACAACAGTCACCATGCGCACTTTTCTCCATGGGAGTAATTCTCAAACATTCTACGCTTTGATCGTTCCCTGGAAGACCAGTAGTAGTTTCCGATGCACATCTGGTGGCACTCAGTAATCTGTGGACTATCAGAGTGTTGGTGAAACACAGAAATAGCATCGGGATTGAATACAACAGTCACCATGCGCACTTTCCTCCATGGGAGTAATTTCTCAAACAGTCTACGATTTGATCGTTCCCTGGAAGACCAGTAGAAGTTTCCGATGCTCATCTGGTAGGATTCTGTAATCTATGGACTATCAGAATGTTGATGAAACACAGAAATTGCATCGGGATTGATTACAACAGTCACCATGCGCACTTAACTCCATGGGAGTAATGTCTCAAACAGTCTACGATTTGATCGTTCATTGGTTGACCAGTAGTAGTTTCCGATGCACATCTGGAGGCATTCTGTAATCTGTGGACTATCAGAGTGTTGATGAAACACAGAAATTGCATCGTGATTGTATACAACAGTCACCATGCACAAGTTCCTCCATGGGAGTAATTCTCAAACATTCTACGTTTTGATCGTTCCCTGGAAGACCAGTAGTAGTTTCCGATGCACATCTGAAGGCATTCTGTAATTTGTGGACTATCAGAGTGTTGATGAAACACAGAAATTGCATCGGGATTGAATACAACAGTCACCATGCACAAGTTCCTCCATGGGAGTAATTCTCAAACATTCTACGCTTTGATCGTTCCCTGGAAGACCAGTAGTAGTTTCCGATGCACATCTGGTGGCATTCTGTAATCTGTGGACTATCAGAGTGTTGATGAAACACAGAAATTGCATCGGGATTGAATTCAACAGTCACCATGCGCACATTCCTCCATGGGAGTAATGTCTCAAACAGTCTACGTTTAGATCGTTCCCTGAAAGACCAGTAGTGGTTTCCGATGCACAACTGGTGGCATTCTGTAATCTGTGGACCATCAGAGTGTTGATGAAATACAGAGAATGCATCGGGATTGAATACAACAGTTACCATGCGCACTTTCCTCCACGGGAGTGATATCTCAAACAATCTACGCTTTGATCGTTCACTGGAATGCAGTAGTAGTTTCAGATGCACATCTGGTGGCATTCTGTAATCAGTGGACTATCAGAGTGTTGATGAAACACAGAAATAGCATCGTTATTGAATACAACAGTCACCATGCGCACTTTTCTCCATGGGAGTAATGTCTCAAACAGTCTACGCTTTGATCGTTCCCTGGAAGACCAGTAGTAGTTTCCGATGCACATCTCGTGGCATTCTGTAATCTGTGGACTATCATAGTGTTGATGAAACACAGAAATTGCATCGGGATTGAATACAACAGTCACCATGCGCACATCCTTCCATGGGAGTAATGTCTCAAACAGTCTACGCTTTGATCGTTCCCTGGAAGACCAGTAGAAGTTTCCGATGCACAAATGGAGGCATTCCGTAATCTGTGGACTATCAGAGTGTTGATGAAACACAGAAATTCCATCGGGATTGAATACAACAGTCACCATGCGCACATTCCTCCATGGGAGTAATGTCTCAAACAGTCTACGCTTTGATCGTTCTCTGGAAGACCAGTAGTAGTTTTGGATGCACATCTGGTGGCGTTCTGTAATCTGTGGACTATCAGAGTGTTGATGAAACACAGAAATTGCATCGTGATTGAATACTACAGTCAACATGCGCACTTCCCTCCATGGGAGTAATGTCTCAAACAGTCTACGATTTGATCGTTCCCTGGAACACCAGTAGTAGTTTCCGATGCACATCTGGTGGCATTCTGTAATCTGTGTACTATCAGAGAGTTGATGAAACACAGAAATTGCATCGGGATTGAATACAACAGTCAATATTCGCACTTTCCTCCATGTGAGTAATGTCTCAAACAGTCTACGCTTTGATGGTTCCCTGAAAGACCAGTAGTGTTTTCCGATGCACAACTGGTGGCATTCTGTAATCTGTGGACTATCAGAGTGTTGATGAAACACAGAGAATGCACCGGGATTGACTACAACAGTCACCATGAGCACTTTCCTCCACGGGAGTGATATCTCAAACAGTCTACGCTTTGATCGTTCACTGGAATACCAGTAGTAGTTTCCGATGCACATCTGGTGGCATTCTGTAATCTATGGACTATCAGAGTGTTGATGAAACACAGAAATAGCATCGGGATTGAATACAACAGTCACCATGCGCACTTTCCTCCATGGGAGTATTGTCTCAAAGGCTACGCTTTGATCGTTCCCTGGAAGACCAGTAGTAGTCTCCGTTGCACATCTGGTGGCATTCTGTAATCTGTGGACTAACAGAGTGTTGATGAAACACAGAAATTGCATCGGGATTGAATACAACAGTCAATTTTCTCACTTTCCTCCATGGGAGTAATGTCTCAAACAGTCCACGCTTTGATAGTTCCCTGGAAGACCAGTAGTAGTTTCCGATGCACATCTGGTGGCATTCTGTAATCTGTGTACTATCAGAGAGTTGATGAAACACAGAAATTGCATCGGGATTGAATACAACAGTCAATATTCGCACTTTCCTCCATGTGAGTAATGTCTCAAACAGTCTACGCTTTGATGGTTCCCTGAAAGACCAGTAGTGTTTTCCGATGCACAACTGGTGGCATTCTGTAATCTGTGGACTATCAGAGTGGCGATGAAACACAGAAATTGCATCGGGATTGAATTCAACAGTCACCATGCGCACATTCCTCCATGGGAGTAATGTCTCAAACAGTCTACGTTTTGATCGTTCCCTGAAAGACCAGTAGTGGTTTCCGATGCACAACTGGTGGCATTCTGTAATCTGTGGACCATCAGAGTGTTGATGAAACACAGAGAATGCATCGGGATTGAATACAACAGTTACCATGCGCACTTTCCTCCACGGGAGTGATATCTCAAACAGTCTACGCTTTGATCGTTCACTGGAATGCAGTAGTAGTTTCAGATGCACATCTGGTGGCATTCTGTAATCAGTGGACTATCAGAGTGTTGATGAAACACAGAAATAGCATCGTTATTGAATACAACAGTCACCATGCGCACTTTTCTCCATGGGAGTAATGTCTCAAACAGTCTACGCTTTGATCGTTCCCTGGAAGACCAGTAGTAGTTTCCGATGCACATCTGGTGGCATTCTGTAATCTGTGGACTAACAGAGTGTTGATGAAACAGAGAAATTGCATCGGGATTGAATGCAACAGTCACCATGCGCACTTTCCTCCATGGGAGTAATTCTCAAACAGTCTACGCCTTGATCGTTCCCTGGAAGACCAGTAGTAGTTTCCGATGCACATCTGGTGGCATTCTGTAATCTGTGGACTATCAGAGTGTTGATGAAACACAGAAGTAGCATCGGGATTGAATACAACAGTCATCATGAGCACTTTCCTCCATGGGAGTAATGACTCAAACAGTCTACGCTTTGATCGTTCTCTGGAAGACCAGTAGTAGTTTTGGATGCACATCTGGTGGCATTCCGTAATCTGTGGACTATCAGAGTGTTGATGAAACACAGAAATTGCAACGTGCTTGAATACAACAGTCACCATGCGCACTTCCCTCCATGGGAGTAATGTCTCAAACAGTCTACGATTTGATCGTTCCCTGGAACACCAGTAGTAGTTTCCGATGCACATCTGGTGGCATTCTGTAATCTGTGGACTATCAGAGAGTTGATGAAACACTGAAATTGCATCGGGATTGAATACAACAGTCACCATGCGCACTTTCCTCCATGGCAGTATTGTCTCAAAGTCTACGCTTTGATCGTTCCCTGGAAGACCAGTAGTAGTCCCCGATTAACATCTGGTGGCATTTTGTAATCTGTGGACTAACAGAGTGTTGATGAAACACAGAAATTGCATCGGGATTGAATACAACAGTCAATTTTCTCACTTTCCTCCATGGGAGTAATGTCTCAAACAGTCTACGCTTTGATAGTTCCCTGGAAGACCAGTAGTAATTTCCGATGCACATCTGGAGGCATTCTGTAGTTTGTGGACTATAAGAGTCTTGATAAAACACAGAAATTGCATCGCGATTGAATGCAACAGTCACCATGCGCACTTTCCTCCATGGGAGTATTGTCTCAAACAGTCTACGTTTTGATCGTTCCCTGGAAGACCAGTAGTAGTTTCCAATGCACATCTGAAGGCATTCTGTAATCTGTGGACTATCAGAGTGTTGATGAAACACAGAAATTGCATGGGGATTGAATACAACAGTCACCATGCGCACTTTCCTCCATGGGAGTAATTCTCAAACATTCTACGCTTTGATCGTTCCCTGGAAGACCAGTAGTAGTTTCCGATGCACATCTGGTGGCATTCTGTTATCTGTGGACTATCAGTGTGTTGATGAAGCACAGAAATAGCATCGGGATTGAATACGACATTCACCATGCGCACTTTCCTCCATGGGAGTAATGTCTCAAACAGTCTACGCTTTGATCGTTCCCTGGAAGACCAGTAGTAGTTTCCGATGCACATCTGGTGGCATTCTGTAATCTGTGGACTAACAGAGTGTTGATGAAACAGAGAAATTGCATCGGGATTGAATACAACAGTCAATATTCGCACTTTCCTACATGGGAGTAATGTCTCAAACAGTCTACGTTTTGATCGTTCCCTGGAAGACCAGTAGTAGTTTCCGATGCACATCTGAAGGCATTCTGTAATCTGTGGACTATCAGAGTGTTGATGAAACACAGAAATTGCATCGGGATTGAATACAACAGTCACCATGCGCACTTTTCTCCATGGGAGTAATTCTCAAACATTCTACGCTTTGATCGTTCCCTGGAAGACCAGTAGTAGTTTCCGATGCACATCTGGTGGCACTCAGTAATCTGTGGACTATCAGAGTGTTGGTGAAACACAGAAATAGCATCGGGATTGAATACAACAGTCACCATGCGCACTTTCCTCCAAGGGAGTAATTTCTCAAACAGTCTACGATTTGATCGTTCCCTGGAAGACCAGTAGAAGTTTCCGATGCTCATCTGGTAGGATTCTGTAATCTATGGACTATCAGAATGTTGATGAAACACAGAAATTGCATCGGGATTGATTACAACAGTCACCATGCGCACTTAACTCCATGGGAGTAATGTCTCAAACAGTCTACGATTTGATCGTTCATTGGTTGACCAGTAGTAGTTTCCGATGCACATCTGGAGGCATTCTGTAATCTGTGGACTATCAGAGTGTTGATGAAACACAGAAATTGCATCGGGATTGTATACAACAGTCACCATGCACAAGTTCCTCCATGGGAGTAATTCTCAAACATTCTACGTTTTGATCGTTCCCTGGAAGACCAGTAGTAGTTTCCGATGCACATCTGAAGGCATTCTGTAATTTGTGGACTATCAGGGTGTTGATGAAACACAGAAATTGCATCGGGATTGAATACAACAGTCACCATGCACAAGTTCCTCCATGGGAGTAATTCTCAAACATTCTACGCTTTGATCGTTCCCTGGAAGACCAGTAGTAGTTTCCGATGCACATCTGGTGGCATTCTGTAATCTGTGGACTATCAGAGTGTTGATGAAACACAGAAATTGCATCGGGATTGAATTCAACAGTCACCATGCGCACATTCCTCCATGGGAGTAATGTCTCAAACAGTCTACGTTTAGATCGTTCCCTGAAAGACCAGTAGTGGTTTCCGATGCACAACTGGTGGCATTCTGTAATCTGTGGACCATCAGAGTGTTGATGAAATACAGAGAATGCATCGGGATTGAATACAACAGTTACCATGCGCACTTTCCTCCACGGGAGTGATATCTCAAACAATCTACGCTTTGATCGTTCACTGGAATGCAGTAGTAGTTTCATTGCACATCTGGTGGCATTCTGTAATCAGTGGACTATCAGAGTGTTGATGAAACACAGAAATAGCATCGTTATTGAATACAACAGTCACCATGCGCACTTTTCTCCATGGGAGTAATGTCTCAAACAGTCTACGCTTTGATCGTTCCCTGGAAGACCAGTAGTAGTTTCCGATGCACATCTGGTGGCATTCTGTAATCTGTAGACTAACAGAGTGTTGATGAAACAGAGAAATTGCATCGGGATTGAATGCAACAGTCACCATGCGCACTTTCCTCCATGGGAGTAATGTCTCAAACAGTCTACGCGTTGATCGTTCCCTGGAAGACCAGTAGTGGTTTCCGATGCAAATCTGGTGGCATTCAGTAATCTGTGGACTATCTGAGTGTTGGTGAAACACAGAAATTCCATCGAGATTGAATACAACAGTCACCATGCGCACTTTCCTCCATGGGAGTAATGTCTCAAACAGTCTACTATTTGATCGTTCATTGGTTGACCAGTAGTAGTTTCCGATGCTTATCTGGAGGCATTCTGTAATCTGTGGACTATCAGAGTGTTGATGAAACACAGAAATTGCATCGGGATTGAATACAACAGTCACCATGCGCACTTTCTTCCATGGGAGTAATGTCTCAAACAGTCTACGCTTTGATCGTTCCCTGGAAGACCAGTAGAAGTTTCCGATGCTCATCTGGTAGCATTCTGTAATCTATGGACTATCAGAGTGTTGATGAAACACAGAAATTGCATCGGGATTGAATACAACAGTCACCATGCGCACTTTCCTCCATGGGAGTAATGTCTCAAACAGTCTACGTTTTGATCGTTCCCTGGAAGACCAGTAGTAGTTTCCGATGCACATCTGAAGGCATTCTGTAATCTGTAGACTATCAGAGTGTTGATGAAACACAGAAATTGCATCGGGATTGAATACAACAGTCACCATGCGCACTTTCCTCCATGGGAGTAATTCTCAAACATTCTACGCTTTGATCGTTCCCTGGAAGACCAGTAGTAGTTTCCGATGCACATCTGGTGGCATTCTGTTATCTGTGGACTATCAGTGTGTTGATGAAGCACAGAAATAGCATCGGGATTGAAAACAACATTTACCATGCGCACTTTCCTCCATGGGAGTAATGTCTCAAACAGTCTACGCTTTGATCGTTCCCTGGAAGACCAGTAGTAGTTTCCGATGCACATCTGGTGGCATTCTGTAATCTGTGGACTAACAGAGTGTTGATGAAACAGAGAAATTGCATCGGGATTGAATACAACAGTCAGTATTCGCACTTTCCTACATGGGAGTAATGTCTCAAACAGTCTACGTTTTGATCGTTCTCTGGAAGACCAGTAGTAGTTTCCGATGCACATCTGAAGGCATTCTGTAATCTGTGGACTATCAGAGTGTTGATGAAACACAGAAATTGCATCGGGATTGAATACAACATTCACTATGCGCACTTTTCTCCATGGGAGTAATTCTCAAACATTCTACGCTTTGATCGTTCCCTGGAAGACCAGTAGTAGTTTCCGATGCACATGTGGTGGCACTCAGTAATCTGTGGACTATCAGAGTGTTGGTGAAACACAGAAATAGCATCGGGATTGAATACAACAGTCACCATGCGCACTTTCCTCCATGGGAGTAATGTCTCAAACAGTCTACGATTTGATCGTTCCCTGGAAGACCAGTAGAAGTTTCCGATGCTCATCTGGTAGGATTCTGTAATCTATGGACTATCAGAATGTTGATGAAACACAGAAATTGCATCGGGATTGATTACAACAGTCACCATGCGCACTTTCCTCCATGGGAGTAATGTCTCAAACATTCTACGATTTGATCGTTCATTGGTTGACCAGTAGTAGTTTCCGACGCACATCTGGAGGCATTCTGTAATCTGTGGACTATCAGAGTGTTGATGAAACACAGAAATTGCATCGGGATTGAATACAACAGTCACCATGCACAAGTTCCTCCATGGGAGTAATTCTCAAACATTCTACGTTTTGATCGTTCCCTGGAAGACCAGTAGTAGTTTCCGATGCACATCTGAAGGCATTCTGTAATCTGTGGACTATCAGAGTGTTGATGAAACACAGAAATTGCATCGGGATTGAATACAACAGTCACCATGCACAAGTTCCTCCATGTGAGTAATTCTCAAACATTCTACGCTTTGATCGTTCCCTGGAAGACCAGTAGTAGTTTCCGATGCACATCTGGTGGCATTCTGTAATCTGTGGACTATCAGAGTGTTGATGAAACACAGAAATTGCATCGGGATTGAATTCAACAGTCACCATGCGCACATTCCTCCATGGGAGTAATGTCTCAAACAGTCTACGTTTTGATCGTTCCCTGAAAGACCAGTAGTGGTTTCCGATGCACAACTGGTGGCATTCTGTAATCTGTGGACCATCAGAGTGTTGATGAAACACAGAGAATGCATCGGGATTGAATACAACTGTTACCATGCGCACTTTCCTCCACGGGAGTGATATCTCAAACAATCTACGCTTTGATCGTTCACTGGAATGCAGTAGTAGTTTTAGATGCACATCTGGTGGCATTCTGTAATCAGTGGACTATCAGAGTGTTGATGAAACACAGAAATAGCATCGTTATTGAATACAACAGTCACCATGCGCACTTTTCTCCATGGGAGTAATGTCTCAAACAGTCTACGCTTTGATCGTTCCCTGGAAGACCAGTAGTAGTTTCCGATGCACATCTGGTGGCATTCTGTAATCTGTGGACTAACAGAGTGTTGATGAAACAGAGAAATTGCATCGGGATTGAATGCAACAGTCACCATGCGCACTTTCCTCCATGGGAGTAATGTCTCAAACAGTCTACGCGTTGATCGTTCCCTGGAAGACCAGTAGTGGTTTCCGATGCAAATCTGGAGGCATTCAGTAATCTGTGGACTATCTGAGTGTTGGTGAAACACAGAAATTCCATCGAGATTGAATACAACAGTCACCATGCGAACTTTCCTCCATGGGAGTAATGTCTCAAACAGTCTACGATTTGATCGTTCATTGGTTGACCAGTAGTAGTTTCCGATGCACATCTGGAGGCATTCTGTAATCTGTGGACTATCAGAGTGTTGATGAAACACAGAAATTGCATCGGGATTGAATACAACAGTCACCATGCGCACTTTCTTCCATGGGAGTAATGTCTCAAACAGTCTACGCTTTGATCGTTCCCTGGAAGACCAGTAGAAGTTTCCGATGCTCATCTGGTAGCATTCGGTAATCTATGGACTATCAGAGTGTTGATGAAACACAGAAATTGCATCGGGATTGAATACAACAGTCACCATGCGCACTTTCCTAAATGGGAGTATTGTCTCAAACAGACTACGTTTTGATTGTTTCCTGGAAGACCAGTAGTAGTTTTCGATGCACAAATGGAGGCATTCTGTAATCTGTGGACTATCAGAGTGTTGATGAAACACAGAAATTCCATCGGGATTGAATACAACAGTCACCATGCGCACTTTCCTCCATGGGAGTAATTCTCAAACAGTCTACGCCTTGATCGTTCCCTGGAAGACCAGTAGTAGTTTCCGATGCACATCTGGTGGCATTCTGTAATCTGTGGACTATCAGAGTGTTGATGAAACACAGAAGTAGCATCGGGATTGAATACAACAGTCATCATGAGCACTTTCCTCCATGGGAGTAATGTCTCAAACAGTCTACGCTTTGATCGTTCTCTGGAAGACCAGTAGTAGTTTTCGATGCACATCTGGTGGCATTCCGTAATCTGTGGACTATCAGAGTGTTGATGAAACACAGAAATTGCATTGGGATTGAATACAACAGTCACCATGCACAAGTTCCTCCATGGGAGTAATTCTCAAACATTCTACGTTTTGATCGTTCCCTGGAAGACCAGTAGTAGTTTCCGATGCACATCTGAGGCATTCTGTAATCTGTGGACTATCAGAGTGTTGATGAAACACAGAAATTGCATCGGGATTGAATACAACAGTCACCATGCACAAGTTCCTCCATGGGAGTAATTCTCAAACATTCTACGCTTTGATCATTCCCTGGAAGACCAGTAGTAGTTTCCGATGCACATCTGGTGGCATTCTGTAATCTGTGGACTATCAGAGTGTTGATGAAACACAGAAATTGCATCGGGATTGAATTCAACAGTCACCATGCGCACATTCCTCCATGGGAGTAATGTCTCAAACAGTCTACGTTTTGATCGTTCCCTGAAAGACCAGTAGTGGTTTTCGATGCACAACTGGTGGCATTCTGTAATCTGTGGACCATCAGAGTGTTGATGAAACACAGAGAATGCATCGGGATTGAATACAACAGTTACCATGCGCACTTTCCTCCACGGGAGTGATATCTCAAACAATCTACGCTTTGATCGTTCACTGGAATGCAGTAGTAGTTTCAGATGCACTTCTGGTGGCATTCTGTAATCAGTGGACTATCAGAGTGTTGATGAAACACAGAAATAGCATCGTTATTGAATACAACAGTCACCATGCGCACTTTTCTCCATGGGAGTAATGTCTCAAACAGTCTACGCTTTGATCGTTCCCTGGAAGACCAGTAGTAGTTTCCGATGCACATCTGGTGGCATTCTGTAATCTGTGGACTAACAGAGTGTTGATGAAACAGAGAAATTGCATCGGGATTGAATGCAACAGTCACCATGCGCACTTTCCTCCATAGGAGTAATGTCTCAAACAGTCTACGCGTTGATCGTTCCCTGGAAGACCAGTAGTGGTTTCCGATGCAAATCTGGAGGCATTCAGTAATCTGTGGACTATCTGAGTGTTGGTGAAACACAGAAATTCCATCGAGATTGAATACAACAGTCACCATGCGCACTTTCCTCCATGGGAGTAATGTCTCAAACAGTCTACGATTTGATCGTTCATTGGTTGACCAGTAGTAGTTTCCGATGCACATCTGGAGGCATTCTGTAATCTGTGGACTATCAGAGTGTTGATGAAACACAGATATTGCATCGGGATTGAATACAACAGTCACCATGCGCACTTTCTTCCATGGGAGTAATGTCTCAAACAGTCTACGCTTTGATCGTTCCCTGGAAGACCAGTAGAAGTTTCCGATGCTCATCTGGTAGCATTCTGTAATCTATGGACTATCAGAGTGTTGATGAAACACAGAAATTGCATCGGGATTGAATACAACAGTCACCATGCGCACTTTCCTAAATGGGAGTATTGTCTCAAACAGACTACGTTTTGATTGTTTCCTGGAAGACCAGTAGTAGTTTTCGATGCACAAATGGAGGCATTCTGTAATCTGTGGACTATCAGAGTGTTGATGAAACACAGAAATTCCATCGGGATTGAATACAACAGTCACCATGCGCACTTTCCTCCATGGGAGTAATTCTCAAACAGTCTACGCCTTGATCGTTCCCTGGAAGACCAGTAGTAGTTTCCGATGCACATCTGGTGGCATTCTGTAATCTGTGGACTATCAGAGTGTTGATGAAACACAGAAGTAGCATCGGGATTGAATACAACAGTCATCATGAGCACTTTCCTCCATGGGAGTAATGTCTCAAACAGTCTACGCTTTGATCGTTCTCTGGAAGACCAGTAGTAGTTTTGGATGCACATCTGGTGGCATTCCGTAATCTGTGGACTATCAGAGTGTTGATGAAACACAGAAATTGCATCGGGATTGAATACAACAGTCACCATGCACAAGTTCCTCCATGGGAGTAATTCTCAAACATTCTACGTTTTGATCGTTCCCTGGAAGACCAGTAGTAGTTTCCGATGCACATCTGAAGGCATTCTGTAATCTGTGGACTATCAGAGTGTTGATGAAACACAGAAATTGCATCGGGATTGAATACAACAGTCACCATGCACAAGTTCCTCCATGGGAGTAATTCTCAAACATTCTACGCTTTGATCGTTCCCTGGAAGACCAGTAGTAGTTTCCGATGCACATCTGGTGGCATTCTGTAATCTGTGGACTATCAGAGTGTTGATGAAACACAGAAATTGCATCGGGATTGAATTCAACAGTCACCATGCGCACATTCCTCCATGGGAGTAATGTCTCAAACAGTCTACGTTTTGATCGTTCCCTGAAAGACCAGTAGTGGTTTCCGATGCACAACTGGTGGCATTCTGTAATCTGTGGACCATCAGAGTGTTGATGAAACACAGAGAATGCATCGGGATTGAATACAACAGTTACCATGCGCACTTTCCTCCACGGGAGTGATATCTCAAACAATCTACGCTTTGATCGTTCACTGGAATGCAGTAGTAGTTTCAGATGCACATCTGGTGGCATTCTGTAATCAGTGGACTATCAGAGTGTTGATGAAACACAGAAATAGCATCGTTATTGAATACAACAGTCAAGATGCGCACTTTTCTCCATGGGAGTAATGTCTCAAACAGTCTACGCTTTGATCGTTCCCTGGAAGACCAGTAGTAGTTTCCGATGCACATCTGGTGGCATTCTGTAATCTGTGGACTAACAGAGTGTTGATGAAACAGAGAAATTGCATCGGGATTGAATGCAACAGTCACCATGCGCACTTCCCTCCATGGGAGTAATGTCTCAAACAGTCTACGCGTTGATCGTTCCCTGGAAGACCAGTAGTGGTTTCCGATGCAAATCTGGTGGCATTCAGTAATCTGTGGACTATCAGAGTGTTGATGAAACACAGAAATTGCATCGGGATTGAATACAACAGTCACCATGCGCACTTTCTTCCATGGGAGTAATGTCTCAAACAGTCTACGCTTTGATCGTTCCCTGGAAGACCAGTAGAAGTTTCCGATGCTCATCTGGTAGCATTCTGTAATCTATGGACTATCAGAGTGTTGATGAAACACAGAAATTGCATCGGGATTGAATACAACAGTCACCATGCGCACTTTCCTCCATGGGAGTAATGTCTCAAACAGTCTACGTTTTGATCGTTCCCTGGAAGACCAGTAGTAGTTTCCGATGCACATCTGAAGGCATTCTGTAATCTGTGGACTATCAGAGTGTTGATGAAACACAGAAATTGCATCGGGATTGAATACAACAGTCACCATGCGCACTTTCCTCCATGGGAGTAATTCTCAAACATTCTACGCTTTGATCGTTCCCTGGAAGACCAGTAGTAGTTTCCGATGCACATCTGGTGGCATTCTGTTATCTGTGGACTATCAGTGTGTTGATGAAGCACAGAAATAGCATCGGGATTGAATACAACATTCACCATGCGCACTTTCCTCCATGGGAGTAATGTCTCAAACAGTCTACGCTTTGATCGTTCCCTGGAAGACCAGTAGTAGTTTCCGATGCACATCTGGTGGCATTCTGTAATCTGTGGACTAACAGAGTGTTGATGAAACAGAGAAATTGCATCGGGATTGAATACAACAGTCAATATTCGCACTTTCCTACATGGGAGTAATGTCTCAAACAGTCTACGTTTTGATCGTTCCCTGGAAGACCAGTAGTAGTTTCCGATGCACATCTGAAGGCATTCTGTAATCTGTGGACTATCAGAGTGTTGATGAAACACAGAAATTGCATCGGGATTGAATACAACAGTCACCATGCGCACTTTTCTCCATGGGAGTAATTCTCAAACATTCTACGCTTTGATCGTTCCCTGGAAGACCAGTAGTAGTTTCCGATGCACATCTGGTGGCACTCAGTAATCTGTGGACTATCAGAGTGTTGGTGAAACACAGAAATAGCATCGGGATTGAATACAACAGTCACCATGCGCACTTTCCTCCATGGGAGTAATGTCTCAAACAGTCTACGATTTGATCGTTCATTGGTTGACCAGTAGTAGTTTCCGATGCACATCTGGAGGCATTCTGTAATCTGTGGACTATCAGAGTGTTGATGAAACACAGAAATTGCATCGGGATTGAATACAACAATCACCATGCACAAGTTCCTCCATGGGAGTAATTCTCAAACATTCTACGATTTGATCGTTCCCTGGAAGACCAGTAGTAGTTTCCGATGCACATCTGAAGGCATTCAGTAATCTGTGGACTATCAGAGTGTTGATGAAACACAGAAATTGCATCGGGATTGAATTCAACAGTCACCATGCGCACATTCCTCCATGGGAGTAATGTCTCAAACAGTCTACGTTTTGATCGTTCCCTGAAAGACCAGTAGTGGTTTCCGATGCACAACTGGTGGCATTCTGTAATCTGTGGACCATCAGAGTGTTGATGAAACACAGAGAATGCATCGGGATTGAATACAACAGTTACCATGCGCACTTTCCTCCACGGGAGTGATATCTCAAACAATCTACGCTTTGATCGTTCACTGGAATGCAGTAGTAGTTTCAGATGCACATCTGGTGGCATTCTGTAATCAGTGGACTATCAGAGTGTTGATGAAACACAGAAATAGCGTCGTTATTGAATACAACAGTCACCATGCGCACTTTTCTCCATGGGAGTAATGTCTCAAACAGTGTACGCTTTGATCGTTCCCTGGAAGACCAGTAGTAGTTTCCGATGCACATCTGGTGGCATTCTGTAATCTGTGGACTAACAGAGTGTTGATGAACCAGAGAAATTGCATCGGGATTGAATGCAACAGTCACCATGCGCACTTTCCTCCATAGGAGTAATGTCTCAAACAGTCTACGCGTTGATCGTTCCCTGGAAGACCAGTAGTGGTTTCCGATGCAAATCTGGAGGCATTCAGTAATCTGTGGACTATCTGAGTGTTGGTGAAACTTAGAAATTCCATCGAGATTGAATACAACAGTCACCATGCGCACTTTCCTCCATGGGAGTAATGTCTCAAACAGTCTACGATTTGATCGTTCATTGGATGACCAGTAGTAGTTTCCGATGCACATCTGGAGGCATTCTGTAATCTGTGGACTATCAGAGTGTTGATGAAACACAGAAATTGCATCGGGATTGAATACAACAGTCACCATGCGCACTTTCTTCCATGGGAGTAATGTCTCAAACAGTCTACGCTTTGATCGTTCCCTGGAAGACCAGTAGAAGTTTCCGATGCTCATCTGGTAGCATTCTGTAATCTATGGACTATCAGAGTGTTGATGAATCACAGAAATTGCATCGGGATTGAATACAACAGTCACCATGCCCACTTTCCTAAATGGGAGTATTGTCTCAAACAGACTACGTTTTGATTGTTTCCTGGAAGACCAGTAGTAGTTTTCGATGCACAAATGGAGGCATTCTGTAATCTGTGGACCATCAGAGTGTTGATGAAACACAGAAATTCCATCGGGATTGAATACAACAGTCACCATGCGCACTTTCCTCCATGGTAGTAATTCTCAAACAGTCTACGCCTTGATCGTTCCCTGGAAGACCAGTAGTAGTTTCCGATGCACATCTGGTGGCATTCTGTAATCTGTGGACTATCAGAGTGTTGATGAAACACAGAAGTAGCATCGGGATTGAATACAACAGTCATCATGAGCACTTTCCTCCATGGGAGTAATGTCTCAAACAGTCTACGCTTTGATCGTTCTCTGGAAGACCAGTAGTAGTTTTGGATGCACATCTGGTGGCATTCCGTAATCTGTGGACTATCAGAGTGTTGATGAAACACAGAAATTGCATCGGGATTGAATACAACAGTCACCATGCACAAGTTCCTCCATGGGAGTAATTCTCAAACATTTACGTTTTGATCGTTCCCTGGAAGACCAGTAGTAGTTTCCGATGCACATCTGAAGGCATTCTGTAATCTGTGGACTATCAGAGTGTTGATGAAACACAGAAATTGCATCGGGATTGAATACAACAGTCACCATGCACAAGTTCCTCCATGGGAGTAATTCTCAAACATTCTACGCTTTGATCGTTCCCTGGAAGACCAGTAGTAGTTTCCGATGCACATCTGGTGGCATTCTGTAATCTGTGGACTATCAGAGTGTTGATGAAACACAGAAATTGCATCGGGATTGAATTCAACAGTCACCATGCGCACATTCCTCCATGGGAGTAATGTCTCAAACAGTCTACGTTTTGATCGTTCCCTGAAAGACCAGTAGTGGTTTCCGATGCACAACTGGTAGCATTCTGTAATCTGTGGACCATCAGAGTGTTGATGAAACACAGAGAATGCATCGGGATTGAATACAACAGTTACCATGCGCACTTTCCTCCACGGGAGTGATATCTCAAACAATCTACGCTTTGATCGTTCACTGGAATGCAGTAGTAGTTTCAGATGCACATCTGGTGGCATTCTGTAATCAGTGGAGTATCAGAGTGTTGATGAAACACAGAAATAGCATCGTTATTGAATACAACAGTCAAGATGCGCACTTTTCTCCATGGGAGTAATGTCTCAAACAGTCTACGCTTTGATCGTTCCCTGGAAGACCAGTAGTAGTTTCCGATGCACATCTGGTGGCATTCTGTAATCTGTGGACTAACAGAGTGTTGATGAAACAGAGAAATTGCATCGGGATTGAATGCAACAGTCACCATGCGCACTTTCCTCCATGGGAGTAATGTCTCAAACAGTCTACGCGTTGATCGTTCCCTGGAAGACCAGTAGTGGTTTCCGATGCAAATCTGGTGGCATTCAGTAATCTGTGGACTATCAGAGTGTTGATGAAACACAGAAATTGCATCGGGATTGAATACAACAGTCACCATGCGCACTTTCTTCCATGGGAGTAATGTCTCAAACAGTCTACGCTTTGATCGTTCCCTGGAAGACCAGTAGAAGTTTCCGATGCTCATCTGGTAGCATTCTGTAATCTATGGAGTATCAGAGTGTTGATGAAACACAGAAATTGCATCGGGATTGAATACAACAGTCACCATGCGCACTTTCCTCCATGGGAGTAATGTCTCAAACAGTCTACGTTTTGATCGTTCCCTGGAAGACCAGTAGTAGTTTCCGATGCACATCTGAAGGCATTCTGTAATCCGTGGACTATCAGAGTGTTGATGAAACACAGAAATTGCATCGGGATTGAATACAACAGTCACCATGCGCACTTTCCTCCATGGGAGTAATTCTCAAACATTCTACGCTTTGATCGTTCCCTGGAAGACCAGTAGTAGTTTCCGATGCACATCTGGTGGCATTCTGTTATCTGTGGACTATCAGTGTGTTGATGAAGCACAGAAATAGCATCGGGATTGAATACAACATTCACCATGCGCACTTTCCTCCATGGGAGTAATGTCTCAAACAGTCTACGCTTTGATCGTTCCCTGGAAGACCAGTAGTAGTTTCCGATGCACATGTGGTGGCATTCTGTAATCTGTGGACTAACAGAGTATTGATGAAACAGAGAAATTGCATCGGGATTGAATACAACAGTCAATATTCGCACTTTCCTACATGGGAGTAATGTCTCAAACAGTCTACGTTTTGATCGTTCCCTGGAGGACCAGTAGTAGTTTCCGATGCACATCTGAAGGCATTCTGTAATCTGTGGACTATCAGAGTGTTGATGAAACACAGAAATTGCATCGGGATTGAATACAACAGTCACCATGCGCACTTTTCTCCATGGGAGTAATTCTCAAATATTCTACGCTTTGATCGTTCCCTGGAAGACCAGTAGTAGTTTCCGATGCACATCTGGTGGCACTCAGTAATCTGTGGACTATCAGAGTGTTGGTGAAACACAGAAATAGCATCGGGATTGAATACAACAGTCACCATGCGCACTTTCCTCCATGGGAGTAATGTCTCAAACAGTCTACGATTTGATCGTTCCCTGGAAGACCAGTAGAAGTTTCCGATGCTCATCTGGTAGGATTCTGTAATCTATGGACTATCAGAATGTTGATGAAACACAGAAATTGCATCGGGATTGATTACAACAGTCACCATGCGCACTTTCCTCCACGGGAGTGATATCTCAAACAATCTACGCTTTGATCGTTCACTGGAATGCAGTAGTAGTTTCAGATGCACATCTGGTGGCATTCTGTAATCAGTGGACTATCAGAGTGTTGATGAAACACAGAAATAGCATCGTTATTGAATACAACAGTCAAGATGCGCACTTTTCTCCATGGGAGTAATGTCTCAAACAGTCTACGCTTTGATCGTTCCCTGGAAGACCAGTAGTAGTTTCCGATGCACATCTGGTGGCATTCTGTAATCTGTGGACTAACAGAGTGTTGATGAAACAGAGAAATTGCATCGGGATTGAATGCAACAGTCACCATGCGCACTTTCCTCCATGGGAGTAATGTCTCAAACAGTCTACGCGTTGATCGTTCCCTGGAAGACCAGTAGTGGTTTCCGATGCAAATCTGGTGGCATTCAGTAATCTGTGGACTATCAGAGTGTTGATGAAACACAGAAATTGCATCGGGATTGAATACAACAGTCACCATGCGCACTTTCTTCCATGGGAGTAATGTCTCAAACAGTCTACGCTTTGATCGTTCCCTGGAAGACCAGTAGAAGTTTCCGATGCTCATCTGGTAGCATTCTGTAATCTATGGAATATCAGAGTGTTGATGAAACACAGAAATTGCATCGGGATTGAATACAACAGTCACCATGCGCACTTTCCTCCATGGGAGTAATGTCTCAAACAGTCTACGTTTTGATCGTTCCCTGGAAGACCAGTAGTAGTTTCCGATGCACATCTGAAGGCATTCTGTAATCTGTGGACTATCAGAGTGTTGATGAAACACAGAAATTGCATCGGGATTGAATACAACAGTCACCATGCGCACTTTCCTCCATGGGAGTAATTCTCAAACATTCTACGCTTTGATCGTTCCCTGGAAGACCAGTAGTAGTTTCCGATGCACATCTGGTGGCATTCTGTTATCTGTGGACTATCAGTGTGTTGATGAAGCACAGAAATAGCATCGGGATTGAATACAACATTCACCATGCGCACTTTCCTCCATGGGAGTAATGTCTCAAACAGTCTACGCTTTGATCGTTCCCTGGAAGACCAGTAGTTGTTTCCGATGCACATCTGGTGGCATTCTGTAATCTGTGGACTAACAGAGTGTTGATGAAACAGAGAAATTGCATCGGGATTGAATACAACAGTCAATATTCGCACTTTCCTACATGGGAGTAATGTCTCAAACAGTCTACGTTTTGATCGTTCCCTGGAAGACCAGTAGTAGTTTCCGATGCACAACTGAAGGCATTCTGTAATCTGTGGACTATCAGAGTGTTGATGAAACACAGAAATTGCATCGGGATTGAATACAACAGTCACCATGCGCACTTTTCTCCATGGGAGTAATTCTCAAACATTCTACGCTTTGATCGTTCCCTGGAAGACCAGTAGTAGTTTCCGATGCACATCTGGTGGCACTCAGTAATCTGTGGACTATCAGAGTGTTGGTGAAACACAGAAATAGCATCGGGATTGAATACAACAGTCACCATGCGCACTTTCCTCCATGGGAGTAATGTCTCAAACAGTCTACGATTTGATCGTTCCCTGGAAGACCAGTAGAAGTTTCCGATGCTCATCTGGTAGGATTCTGTAATCTATGGACTATCAGAATGTTGATGAAACACAGAAATTGCATCGGGATTGATTACAACAGTCACCATGCGCACTTTCCTCCACGGGAGTGATATCTCAAACAATCTACGCTTTGATCGTTCACTGGAATGCAGTAGTAGTTTCAGATGCACATCTGGTGGCATTCTGTAATCAGTGGACTATCAGAGTGTTGATGAAACACAGAAACAGCATCGTTATTGAATACAACAGTCAAGATGCGCACTTATCTCCATGGGAGTAATGTCTCAAACAGTCTACGCTTTGATCGTTCCCTGGAAGACCAGTAGTAGTTTCCGATGCACATCTGGTGGCATTCTGTAATCTGTGGACTAACAGAGTGTTGATGAAACAGAGAAATTGCATCGGGATTGAATGCAACAGTCACCATGCGCACTTTCCTCCATGGGAGTAATGTCTCAAACAGTCTACGCGTTGATCGTTCCCTGGAAGACCAGTAGTGGTTTCCGATGCAAATCTGGTGGCATTCAGTAATCTGTGGACTATCAGAGTGTTGATGAAACACAGAAATTGCATCGGGATTGAATACAACAGTCACCATGCGCACTTTCTTCCATGGGAGTAATGTCTCAAACAGTCTACGCTTTGATCGTTCCCTGGAAGACCAGTAGAAGTTTCCGATGCTCATCTGGTAGCATTCTGTAATCTATGGACTATCAGAGTGTTGATGAAACACAGAAATTGCATCGGGATTGAATACAACAGTCACCATGCGCACTTTCCTCCATGGGAGTAATGTCTCAAACAGTCTACGTTTTGATCATTCCCTGGAAGACCAGTAGTAGTTTCCGATGCACATCTGAAGGCATTCTGTAATCTGTGGACTATCAGAGTGTTGATGAAACACAGAAATTGCATCGGGATTGAATACAACAGTCACCATGCGCACTTTCCTCCATGGGAGTAATTCTCAAACATTCTACGCTTTGATCGTTCCCTGGAAGACCAGTAGTAGTTTCCGATGCACATCTGGTGGCATTCTGTTATCTGTGGACTATCAGTGTGTTGATGAAGCACAGAAATAGCATCGGGATTGAATACAACATTCACCATGCGCACTTTCCTCCATGGGAGTAATGTCTCAAACAGTCTACGATTTGATCGTTCCCTGGAAGACCAGTAGTAGTTTCCGATGCACATCTGGTGGCATTCTGTAATCTGTGGACTAACAGAGTGTTGATGAAACAGAGAAATTGCATCGGGATTGAATACAACAGTCAATATTCGCACTTTCCTACATGGGAGTAATGTCTCAAACAGTCTACGTTTTGATCGTTCCCTGGAAGACCAGTAGTAGTTTCCGATGCACATCTGAAGGCATTCTGTAATCTGTGGACTATCAGAGTGTTGATGAAACACAGAAATTGCATCGGGATTGAATACAACAGTCACCATGCGCACTTTTCTCCATGGGAGTAATTCTCAAACATTCTACGCTTTGATCGTTCCCTGGAAGACCAGTAGTAGTTTCCGATGCACATCTGGTGGCACTCAGTAATCTGTGGACTATCAGAGTGTTGGTGAAACACAGAAATAGCATCGGGATTGAATACAACAGTCACCATGCGCACTTTCCTCCATGGGAGTAATGTCTCAAACAGTCTACGATTTGATCGTTCCCTGGAAGACCAGTAGAAGTTTCCGATGCTCATCTGGTAGGATTCTGTAATCTATGGACTATCAGAATGTTGATGAAACACAGAAATTGCATCGGGATTGATTACAACAGTCACCATGCGCACTTTCCTCCATGGGAGTAATGTCTCAAACAGTCTACGATTTGATCGTTCATTGGTTGACCAGTAGTAGTTTCCGATGCACATCTGGAGGCATTCTGTAATCTGTGGACTATCAGAGTGTTGATGAAACACAGAAATTGCATCGGGATTGAATACAACAGTCACCATGCACAAGTTCCTCCATGGGAGTAATTCTCAAACATTCTACGATTTGATCGTTCCCTGGAAGACCAGTAGTAGTTTCCGATGCACATCTGAAGGCATTCTGTAGTCTGTGGACTATCAGAGTGTTGATGAAACACAGAAATTGCATCGGGATTGAATACAACAGTCACCATGCACAAGTTCCTCCATGGGAGTAATTCTCAAACATTCTACGCTTAGATCGTTCCCTGGAAGACCAGTAGTAGTTTCCGATGCACATCTGGTGGCATTCTGTAATCTGTGGACTATCAGAGTGTTGATGAAACGTAGAAATTGCATCGGGATTAAATTCAACAGTCACCATGCGCACATTCCTCCATGGGAGTAATGTCTCAAACAGTCTACGTTTTGATCGTTCCCTGAAAGACCAGTAGTGGTTTCCGATGCACAACTGGTGGCATTCTGTAATCTGTGGACCATCAGAGTGTTGATGAAACACAGAGAATGCATCGGGATTGAATACAACAGTTACCATGCGCACTTTCCTCCACGGGAGTGATATCTCAAACAAACTACGCTTTGATCGTTCACTGGAATGCAGTAGTAGTTTCAGATGCACATCTGGTGGCATTCTGTAATCAGTGGACTATCAGAGTGTTGATGAAACACAGAAATAGCATCGTTATTGAATACAATAGTCACCATGCGCACTTTTCTCCATGGGAGTAATGTCTCAAACAGTCTACGCTTTGATCGTTTCCTGGAAGACCAGTAGTAGTTTCCGATGCACATCTGGTGGCATTCTGTAATCTGTGGACTAACAGAGTGTTGATGAAACAGAGAAATTGCATCGGGATTGAATGCAACATTCACCATGCGCACTTTCCTCCATGGGAGTAATGTCTCAAACAGTCTACGCGTTGATCGTTCCCTGGAAGACCAGTAGTGGTTTCCGATGCAAATCTGGTGGCATTCAGTAATCTGTGGACTATCTGAGTGTTGGTGAAACACAGAAATTCCATCGAGATTGAATACAACAGTCACCATGCGCACTTTCCTCCATGGGAGTAATGTCTCAAACAGTCTACGATTTGATCGTTCATTGGTTGACCAGTAGTAGTTTCCGATGCACATCTGGAGGCATTCTGTAATCTGTGGACTATCAGAGTGTTGATGAAACACAGAAATTGCATCGGGATTGAATACAACAATCACCATGCGCACTTTCTTCCATGGGAGTAATGTCTCAAACAGTCTACGCTTTGATCGTTCCCTGGAAGACCAGTAGAAGTTTCCGATGCTCATCTGGTAGCATTCTGTAATCTATGGACTATCAGAGTGTTGATGAAACACAGAAATTCCATCGGGATTGAATACAACAGTCACCATGCGCACTTTCCTAAATGGGAGTATTGTCTCAAACAGACTACGTTTTGATTGTTTCCTGGAAGACCAGTAGTAGTTTTCGATGCACAAATGGAGGCATTCTGTAATCTGTGGATTATCAGAGTGTTGATGAAACACAGAAATTCCATCGGGATTGAATACAACAGTCACCATGCGCACTTTCCTCCATGGGAGTAATTCTCAAACAGTCTACGCCTTGATCGTTCCCTGGAAGACCAGTAGTAGTTTCCGATGCACATCTGGTGGCATTCTGTAATCTGTGGACTATCAGAGTGTTGATGAAACACAGAAGTAGCATCGGGATTGAATACAACAGTCATCATGAGCACTTTCCTCCATGGGAGTAATGTCTCAAACAGTCTACGCTTTGATCGTTCTCTGGAAGACCAGTAGTAGTTTTGGATGCACATCTGGTGGCATTCCGTAATCTGTGAACTATCAGAGTGTTGATGAAACACAGAAATTGCAACGTGCTTGAATACAACAGTCACCATGCGCACTTCCCTCCATGGGAGTAATGTCTCAAACAGTCTGCGATTTGATCGTTCCCTGGAACACCAGTAGTAGTTTCCGATGCACATCTGGTGGCATTCTGTAATCTGTGGACTATCAGAGAGTTGATGAAACACTGAAATTGCATCGGGATTGAACACAACAGTCACAATGCGCACATTCCTCCATGTGAGTAATGTCTCAAACAGACTACGCTTAGATCGTTCCCTGAAAGACCAGTAGTGGTTTCCGATGCAAAACTGGTGGCATTCTGTAATCTGTGGACTATCAGAGTGTTGATGAAACACAGAGAATGCATCGGGATTGAATACAACAGTCACCATGCGCACTTTCCTCCACGAGAGTGATATCTCAAACAGTCTACGCTTTGATCGTTCCCTGGAATACCAGTAGTAGTTTCCGATGCACATCTGGTGGCATTCTGTAATCTGTGGACTATCAGAGTGTTGATGAAACACAGAAATAGCATCGGGATTGAATACAACAGTCACCATGCGCACTTTCCTCCATGGCAGTATTGTCTCAAAGTCTACGCTTTGATCGTTCCCTGGAAGACCAGTAGTAGTCCCCGATGCACATCTGGTGGCATTTTGTAATCTGTGGACTAACAGAGTGTTGATGAAACACAGAAATTGCATCGGGATTGAATACAACAGTCAATTTTCTCACTTTCCTCCATGGGAGTAATGTCTCAAACAGTCTACGCTTTGATAGTCCCCTGGAAGACCAGTAGTAATTTCCGATGCACATCTGGAGGCATTCTGTAGTCTGTGGACTATAAGAGTCTTGATAAAACACAGAAATTGCATCGCGATTGAATACAACAGTCACCATGCGCACTTTCCTCCATGGGAGTAATTCTCAAACATTCTACGCTTTGATCGTTCCCTGGAAGACCAGTAGTAGTTTCCGATGCACATCTGGTGGCATGCTGTTATCTGTGGACTATCAGTGTGTTGAAGAAGCACAGAAATAGCATCGGGATTGAATACAACAGTCACCATGCGCACTTTCCTCCATGGGAGTAATTCTCAAACAGTCTACGCCTTGATCGTTCCCTGGAAGACCAGTAGTAGTTTCCGATGCACATCTGGTGGCATTCTGTAATCTGTGGACTATCAGAGTGTTGATGAAACACAGAAGTAGCATCGGGATTGAATACAACAGTCATCATGAGCACTTTCCTCCATGGGAGTAATGTCTCAAACAGTCTACGCTTTGATCGTTCTCTGGAAGACCAGTAGTAGTTTTGGATGCACATCTGGTGGCATTCCGTAATCTGTGAACTATCAGAGTGTTGATGAAACACAGAAATTGCAACGTGCTTGAATACAACAGTCACCATGCGCACTTCCCTCCATGGGAGTAATGTCTCAAACAGTCTACGATTTGATCGTTCCCTGGAACACCAGTAGTAGTTTCCGATGCACATCTGGTGGCACTCAGTAATCTGTGGACTATCAGAGTGTTGGTGAAACACAGAAATAGCATCGGGATTGAATACAACAGTCACCATGCGCACTTTCCTCCAAGGGAGTAATGTCTCAAACAGTCTACGATTTGATCGTTCCCTGGAAGACCAGTAGAAGTTTCCGATGCTCATCTGGTAGGATTCTGTAATATATGGACTTTCAGAATGTTGATGAAACACAGAAATTGCATCGGGATTGATTACAACAGTCACCATGCGCACTTTCCTCCATGGGAGTAATGTCTCAAACAGTCTACGCTTTGATCGTTCCCTGGAAGACCAGTAGTAGTTTCCGATGCACATCTGGTGGCATTCTGTAATCTGTGGACTAACAGAGTGTTGATGAAACAGAGAAATTGCATCGGGATTGAATACAACAGTAAATATTCGCACTTTCCTCCATGGGAGTAATTCTCAAACAGTCTACGCTTTGATCGTTCCCTGGAAGACCAGTAGTAGTTTCCGATGCACATCTGGTATCATTCTGTAATCTGTGGACTATCAGAGTTTTGATGAAACACAGAGAATGCATCGGGATTGAATACAACAGTCACCATGCGCACTTTCCTCCACGGGAGTGATATCTCAAACAGTCTACGCTTTGATCGTTCCCTGGAAGACCAGTATTAGTCCCCGATGCACATCTGGTGGCATTTTGTAATCTGTGGACTAACAGAGTGTTGATGAAACACAGAAATTGCATCGGGATTGAATACAACAGTCAATTTTCTCACTGTCCTCCATGGGAGTAATGTCTCAAACAGTCTACGCTTTGATAGTTCCCTGGAAGACCAGTAGTAATTTCCGATGCACATCTGGAGGCATTCTGTAATCTGTGGACTATAAGAGTGTTGATGAAACACAGAAATTGCATCGGGATTGAATACAACAGTCAACATGCGCACATTCCTCCATGGGAGTAATTCTCAAACATTCTACGCTTTGATCGTTCCCTGGAAGAACAGTAGTAGTTTCCGATGCACATCTGGTGGCATTCTGTAATCTGTGGACTATCAGAGTGTTGATGAAACACAGAAGTAGCATCGGGATTGAATACAACATTCACCATGCGCACTTTCCTCCATGGGAGTAATGTCTCAAACAGTCTACGCTTTGATCGTTCCCTGGAAGACCAGTAGTAGTTTCCGATGCACATCTGGTGGCATTCTGTAATCTGTGGAGTACAAGAGTGTTGATGAAACAGAGAAATTGCATCGGGATTGAATACAACAGTCAATATTCGCACTTTCCTACATGGGAGTAATGTCTCAAACAGTCTAGGCTTTGATCGTTCCCTGGAAGACCAGCAGTAATTTTCGATGCACATCTGGAGGCATTCTGCAATCTGTGTACTATCAGAGTGTTGGTGAAACACAGAAATAGCATCGGAATTGAATACAACAGTCACCATGCGCACTTTCCTCCATGGGAGTAATGTCTCAAACCGTCTACGATTTGATCGTTCCCTGGAAGACAATTAGTAGTTTCCGATGCACATCTGGTGGCATTCTGTAATCTGTGGACTATCAGAGTGTTGATGAAACACAGATATTGCATCGGGATTGAATACAACAGTCACCATGCGCACATTCCTCCATGGGAGTAATGTCTCAAACAGTCTACGCTTTGATCGTTCCCTGGAAGACCAGTATAAGTTTCCGATGGACATCTGGTAGCATTCTGTTATCTATGGACTATCTGAGTGTTCATGAAACACAGCAATTGCATCGGGATTGAATACAACAGTCAATTTTCTCACTTTCCTCCATGGGAGTAATGTCTCAAACAGTCTACGCTTTGATCGTTCCCTGGAAGACCAGCAGTAATTTCCGATGCACATCTGGAGGCATTCCGTAATCTGTGAACTATCAGAGTGTTGATGAAACACAGAAATTGCAACGTGCTTGAATACAACAGTCACCATGCGCACTTCCCTCCATGGGAGTAATGTCTCAAACAGTCTGCGATTTGATCGTTCCCTGGAACACCAGTAGTAGTTTCCGATGCACATCTGGTGGCATTCTGTAATCTGTGGACTATCAGAGAGTTGATGAAACACTGAAATTGCATCGGGATTGAACACAACAGTCACAATGCGCACATTCCTCCATGTGAGTAATGTCTCAAACAGACTACGCTTAGATCGTTCCCTGAAAGACCAGTAGTGGTTTCCGATGCAAAACTGGTGGCATTCTGTAATCTGTGGACTATCAGAGTGTTGATGAAACACAGAGAATGCATCGGGATTGAATACAACAGTCACCATGCGCACTTTCCTCCACGAGAGTGATATCTCAAACAGTCTACGCTTTGATCGTTCCCTGGAATACCAGTAGTAGTTTCCGATGCACATCTGGTGGCATTCTGTAATCTGTGGACTATCAGAGTGTTGATGAAACACAGAAATAGCATCGGGATTGAATACAACAGTCACCATGCGCACTTTCCTCCATGGCAGTATTGTCTCAAAGTCTACGCTTTGATCGTTCCCTGGAAGACCAGTAGTAGTCCCCGATGCACATCTGGTGGCATTTTGTAATCTGTGGACTAACAGAGTGTTGATGAAACACAGAAATTGCATCGGGATTGAATACAACAGTCAATTTTCTCACTTTCCTCCATGGGAGTAATGTCTCAAACAGTCTACGCTTTGATAGTCCCCTGGAAGACCAGTAGTAATTTCCGATGCACATCTGGAGGCATTCTGTAGTCTGTGGACTATAAGAGTCTTGATAAAACACAGAAATTGCATCGCGATTGAATACAACAGTCACCATGCGCACTTTCCTCCATGGGAGTAATTCTCAAACATTCTACGCTTTGATCGTTCCCTGGAAGACCAGTAGTAGTTTCCGATGCACATCTGGTGGCATGCTGTTATCTGTGGACTATCAGTGTGTTGAAGAAGCACAGAAATAGCATCGGGATTGAATACAACAGTCACCATGCGCACTTTCCTCCATGGGAGTAATTCTCAAACAGTCTACGCCTTGATCGTTCCCTGGAAGACCAGTAGTAGTTTCCGATGCACATCTGGTGGCATTCTGTAATCTGTGGACTATCAGAGTGTTGATGAAACACAGAAGTAGCATCGGGATTGAATACAACAGTCATCATGAGCACTTTCCTCCATGGGAGTAATGTCTCAAACAGTCTACGCTTTGATCGTTCTCTGGAAGACCAGTAGTAGTTTTGGATGCACATCTGGTGGCATTCCGTAATCTGTGAACTATCAGAGTGTTGATGAAACACAGAAATTGCAACGTGCTTGAATACAACAGTCACCATGCGCACTTCCCTCCATGGGAGTAATGTCTCAAACAGTCTACGATTTGATCGTTCCCTGGAACACCAGTAGTAGTTTCCGATGCACATCTGGTGGCACTCAGTAATCTGTGGACTATCAGAGTGTTGGTGAAACACAGAAATAGCATCGGGATTGAATACAACAGTCACCATGCGCACTTTCCTCCAAGGGAGTAATGTCTCAAACAGTCTACGATTTGATCGTTCCCTGGAAGACCAGTAGAAGTTTCCGATGCTCATCTGGTAGGATTCTGTAATATATGGACTTTCAGAATGTTGATGAAACACAGAAATTGCATCGGGATTGATTACAACAGTCACCATGCGCACTTTCCTCCATGGGAGTAATGTCTCAAACAGTCTACGCTTTGATCGTTCCCTGGAAGACCAGTAGTAGTTTCCGATGCACATCTGGTGGCATTCTGTAATCTGTGGACTAACAGAGTGTTGATGAAACAGAGAAATTGCATCGGGATTGAATACAACAGTAAATATTCGCACTTTCCTCCATGGGAGTAATTCTCAAACAGTCTACGCTTTGATCGTTCCCTGGAAGACCAGTAGTAGTTTCCGATGCACATCTGGTATCATTCTGTAATCTGTGGACTATCAGAGTTTTGATGAAACACAGAGAATGCATCGGGATTGAATACAACAGTCACCATGCGCACTTTCCTCCACGGGAGTGATATCTCAAACAGTCTACGCTTTGATCGTTCCCTGGAAGACCAGTATTAGTCCCCGATGCACATCTGGTGGCATTTTGTAATCTGTGGACTAACAGAGTGTTGATGAAACACAGAAATTGCATCGGGATTGAATACAACAGTCAATTTTCTCACTGTCCTCCATGGGAGTAATGTCTCAAACAGTCTACGCTTTGATAGTTCCCTGGAAGACCAGTAGTAATTTCCGATGCACATCTGGAGGCATTCTGTAATCTGTGGACTATAAGAGTGTTGATGAAACACAGAAATTGCATCGGGATTGAATACAACAGTCAACATGCGCACATTCCTCCATGGGAGTAATTCTCAAACATTCTACGCTTTGATCGTTCCCTGGAAGAACAGTAGTAGTTTCCGATGCACATCTGGTGGCATTCTGTAATCTGTGGACTATCAGAGTGTTGATGAAACACAGAAGTAGCATCGGGATTGAATACAACATTCACCATGCGCACTTTCCTCCATGGGAGTAATGTCTCAAACAGTCTACGCTTTGATCGTTCCCTGGAAGACCAGTAGTAGTTTCCGATGCACATCTGGTGGCATTCTGTAATCTGTGGAGTACAAGAGTGTTGATGAAACAGAGAAATTGCATCGGGATTGAATACAACAGTCAATATTCGCACTTTCCTACATGGGAGTAATGTCTCAAACAGTCTAGGCTTTGATCGTTCCCTGGAAGACCAGCAGTAATTTTCGATGCACATCTGGAGGCATTCTGCAATCTGTGTACTATCAGAGTGTTGGTGAAACACAGAAATAGCATCGGAATTGAATACAACAGTCACCATGCGCACTTTCCTCCATGGGAGTAATGTCTCAAACCGTCTACGATTTGATCGTTCCCTGGAAGACAATTAGTAGTTTCCGATGCACATCTGGTGGCATTCTGTAATCTGTGGACTATCAGAGTGTTGATGAAACACAGATATTGCATCGGGATTGAATACAACAGTCACCATGCGCACATTCCTCCATGGGAGTAATGTCTCAAACAGTCTACGCTTTGATCGTTCCCTGGAAGACCAGTATAAGTTTCCGATGGACATCTGGTAGCATTCTGTTATCTATGGACTATCTGAGTGTTCATGAAACACAGCAATTGCATCGGGATTGAATACAACAGTCAATTTTCTCACTTTCCTCCATGGGAGTAATGTCTCAAACAGTCTACGCTTTGATCGTTCCCTGGAAGACCAGCAGTAATTTCCGATGCACATCTGGAGGCATTCTGCAATCTGTGGACTATAAGAGTGTTGATGAAACACAGAAATTGCATCGGGATTGAATGCAACATTCACCATGCGCACTTTCCTCCATGGGAGTAATGTCTCAAACAGTCTACGTTTTGATTGTTCCCAGGAAGACCAGCAGTAGTTTCCCATGCACATCTGAAGGCATTCTGTAATCTGTGGACTATCAGAGTGTTGATGAATCACAGAAGTAGCATCGGGATTGAATACAACAGTCACCATGCGCACTTTCCTCCATGGGAGTAATTCTCAAACTTTCTACGCTTTGATCGTTCCCTGGAAGACCAGTAGTAGTTTCCGATGCACATCTGGTGGCATTCAGTAATCTGTGGACTATCAGAGTTTTGGTGAAACACAGAAATGGCATCGGGATTGAATACAACAGTCACCATGCGCACTTTCCTCCATGGGAGTAATGTCTCAAACCGTCTACGATTTGATCGTTCCCTGGAACACCAGTAGTAGTTTCCGATGCACATATGGTGGCATTCTGTAATCTGTGGACTATCAGAGAGTTGATGAAACACTGAAATTGCATCGGGATTGAACACAACAGTCACGATGCGCACATTCCTCCATGTGAGTAATGTCTCAAACAGACTACGCTTTGATCGTTCCCTGAAAGACCAGTAGTGGTTTCCGATGCGCAACTGGTGGCATTCTGTAATCTGTGGACTATCAGAGTGTTGATGAAACACAGAGAATGCATCGGGATTGAATACAACAGTCACCATGCGCACTTTCCTTCACGAGAGTGATATCTCAAACAGTCTACGCTTTGATCGTTCCCTGGAATACCAGTAGTAGTTTCCGATGCACATCTGGTGGCATTCTGTAATCTGTGGACTATCAGAGTGTTGATGAAACACAGAAAAGCATCGGGATTGAATACAACAGTCACCATGCGCACTTTCCTCCATGGCAGTATGGTCTCAAAGTCTACGCTTTGATCGTTCCCTGGAAGACCAGTAGTAGTCCCCGATGCACATCTGGTGGCATTTTGTAATCTGTGGACTATCAGAGTGTTGATGAAACACAGAAATTGCATCGGGATTGAATACAACAGTCACCATGCGCACTTTCCTCCATGGGGGTAATTCTCAAACATTCTACGCTTTGATCGTTCCCTGGAAGACCAGTAGTAGTTTCCGATGCACATCTGGTGGCATTCTGTTATCTGTGGAATATCAGAGTGTTGATGAAGCACAGAAATTGCATCGGGATTGAATACAACAGTCACCATGCGCACTTTTCTCCATGGGAGTAATTCTCAAACAGTCTACGCTTTGATCGTTCCCTGGAAGACCAGTTGTAGTTTCTGATGCACATCTGGTGGCATTCTGTAATCTGTGGACTAACAGAGTGTTGATGAAACAGAGAAATTGCATCGGGATTGAATACAACAGTCAATATTCGCACTTTCCTACATGGGAGTAATGTCTCAAACAGTCTACGTTTTGATCGTTCCCTGGAAGACCAGTAGTAGATTCCGATGCACATCTGAAGGCATTCTGTAATCTGTGGACTATCAGAGTGTTGATGAAACACAGAAATTGCATCGGGATTGAATACAACAGTCACCATGCGCACTTTTCTCCATGGGAGTAATTCTCAAACAGTCTACGCTTTGATCGTTCCCTAGAAGACCAGTAGTAGTTTCCGATGCACATCTGGTATCATTCTGTAATCTGTGGACTATCAGAGTTTTGATGAAACACAGAGAATGCATCGGGATTGAATACAACAGTCACCATGCGCACTTTCCTCCACGGGAGTGATATCTCAAACAGTCTACGATTTGATCGTTCCCTGGAAGACCAGTAGTAGTCCCCGATGCACATCTTGTGGCATTTTGTAATCTGTGGACTAACAGAGTGTTGATGAAACACAGAAATTGCATCGGGATTGAATACAACAGTCATTTTTCTCACTTTCCTCCATGGGATTAATGTATCAAACAGTCTACGCTTTGATAGTTCCCTGGAAGACCAGTAGTAATTTCCGATGCACATCTGGAGGCATTCTGTAATCTGTGGACTATAAGAGTGTTGATGAAACACAGAAATTGCATCGGGATTGAATACAATAGTCAACAAGCGCACTTTCCTCCATGGGAGTAATGTCTCAAACAGTCTACGTTTTGATTGTTCCCAGGAAGACCAGTAGTAGTTTCCGATGCACATCTGAAGGCATTCTGTAATCTGTGGACTATCAGAGTGTTGATGAAACACAGAAGTAGCATCGGGATTGAATACAACAGTCACCATGCGCACTTTCCTCCATGGGAGTAATTCTCAAACATTCTACGCTTTGATCGTTCCCTGGAAGACCAGTAGTAGTTTCCGATGCACATCTGGTGGCATTCTGTAATCTGTGGACTATCAGAGTGTTGATGAAACACAGAAATAGCAACGGGTAGAATACAACATTCACCATGCGCACTTTCCTCCATGGGAGTAATGTCTCAAACAGTCTACGCTTTGATCGTTCCCTGGAAGACCAGTAGTAGTTTCCGATGCACATCTGGTGGCATTCTGTAATCTGTGGAGTACAAGAGTGTTGATGAAACAGAGAAATTGCATCGGGATTGAATACAACAGTCAATATTCGCACTTTCCTACATGAGAGTAATGTCTCAAACAGTCTACGCTTTGATCGTTCCCTGGAAGACCAGCAGTAATTTCCGATGCACATCTGGAGGCATTCTGCAATCTGTGGACTATAAGAGTGTTGATGAAACACAGAAATTGCATCGGGATTGAATGCAACATTCACCATGCGCACTTTCCTCCATGGGAGTAATGTCTCAAACAGTCTACGTTTTGATTGTTCCCAGGAAGACCAGTAGTAGTTTCCGATGCACATCTGGTGGCATTCTGTAATGTGTGGTCTATCAGAGTGTTGATGAAACACAGATATTGCATCGGGATTGAATACAACAGTCACCATGCGCACATTCCTCCATGGGAGTAATGTCTCAAACAGTCTACGCTTTGATCGTTCCCTGGAAGACCCGTATAAGTTTCCGATGGACATCTGGTAGCATTCTGTTATCTATGGACTATCTGAGTGTTCATGAAACACAGCAATTTCATCGGGATTGAATACAACAGTCAATTTTCTCACTTTCCTCCATGGGAGTAATGTCTCAAACAGTCTACGCTTTGATCGTTCCCTGGAAGACCAGCAGTAATTTCCGATGCACATCTGGAGGCATTCTGCAATCTGTGGACTATAAGAGTGTTGATGAAACACAGAAATTGCATCGGGATTGAATGCAACATTCACCATGCGCACTTTCCTCCATGGGAGTAATGTCTCAAACAGTCTACGTTTTGATTGTTCCCAGGAAGACCAGCAGTAGTTTCCGATGCACATCTGAAGGCATTCTGTAATCTGTGGACTATCAGAGTGTTGATGAAACACAGAAGTAGCATCGGGATTGAATACAACAGTCACCATGCGCACTTTCCTCCATGGGAGTAATTCTCAAACTTTCTACGCTTTGATCGTTCCCTGGAAGACCAGTAGTAGTTTCCGATGCACATCTGGTGGCATTCAGTAATCTGTGGACTATCAGAGTGTTGGTGAAACACAGAAATGGCATCGGGATTGAATACAACAGTCACCATGCGCACTTTCCTCCATGGGAGTAATGTCTCAAACCGTCTACGATTTGATCGTTCCCTGGAACACCAGTAGTAGTTTCCGATGCACATCTGGTGGCATTCTGTAATCTGTGGACTATCAGAGAGTTGATGAAACACTGAAATTGCATCGGGATTGAACACAACAGTCACGATGCGCACATTCCTCCATGTGAGTAATGTCTCAAACAGACTACGCTTTGATCGTGCCCTGAAAGACCAGTAGTGGTTTCCGATGCGCAACTGGTGGCATTCTGTAATCTGTGGACTATCAGAGTGTTGATGAAACACAGAGAATGCATCGGGATTGAATACAACAGTCACCATGCGCACTTTCCTTCACGAGAGTGATATCTCAAACAGTCTACGCTTTGATCGTTCCCTGGAATACCAGTAGTAGTTTCCGATGCACATCTGGTGGCATTCTGTAATCTGTGGACTATCAGAGTGTTGATGAAACACAGAAATAGCATCGGGATTGAATACAACAGTCACCATGCGCACTTTCCTCCATGGCAGTATGGTCTCAAAGTCTACGCTTTGATCGTTCCCTGGAAGACCAGTAGTAGTCCCCGATGCACATCTGGTGGCATTTTGTAATCTGTGGACTATCAGAGTGTTGATGAAACACAGAAATTGCATCGGGATTGAATACAACAGTCACCATGCGCACTTTCCTCCATGGGGGTAATTCTCACACATTCTACGCTTTGATCGTTCCCTGGAAGACCAGTAGTAGTTTCCGATGCACATCTGGTGGCATTCTGTTATCTGTGGAATATCAGAGTGTTGATGAAGCACAGAAATTGCATCGGGATTGAATACAACAATCACCATGCGCACTTTTCTCCATGGGAGTAATTCTCAAACAGTCTACGCTTTGATCGTTCCCTAGAAGACCAGTAGTAGTTTCCGATGCACATCTGGTATCATTCTGTAATGTGTGGACTATCAGAGTTTTGATGAAACACAGAGAATGCATCGGGATTGAATACAACAGTCACCATGCGCACTTTCCTCCACGGGAGTGATATCTCAAACAGTCTACGCTTTGATCGTTCCCTGGAAGACCAGTAGTAGTCCCCGATGCACATCTTGTGGCATTTTGTAATCTGTGGACTAACAGAGTGTTAATGAAACACAGATATTGCATCGGGATTGAATACAACAGTCATTTTTCTCACTTTCCTCCATGGGATTAATGTCTCAAACAGTCTACGCTTTGATAGTTCCCTGGAAGACCAGTAGTAATTTCCGATGCACATCTGGAGGCATTCTGTAATCTGTGGACTATAAGAGTGTTGATGAAACACAGAAATTGCATCGGGATTGAATACAATAGTCAACAAGCGCACTTTCCTCCATGGGAGTAATGTCTCAAACAGTCTACGTTTTGATTGTTCCCAGGAAGACCAGTAGTAGTTTCCGATGCACATCTGAAGGCATTCTGTAATCTGTGGACTATCAGAGTGTTGATGAAACACAGAAGTAGCATCGGGATTGAATACAACAGTCACCATGCGCACTTTCCTCCATGGGAGTAATTCTCAAACATTCTACGCTTTGATCGTTCCCTGGAAGACCAGTAGTAGTTTCCGATGCACATCTGGTGGCATTCTGTAATCTGTGGACTATCAGAGTGTTGATGAAACACAGAAATAGCATCGGGTAGAATACAACATTCACCATGCGCACTTTCCTCCATGGGAGTAATGTCTCAAACAGTCTACGCTTTGATCGTTCCCTGGAAGACCAGTAGTAGTTTCCGATGCACATCTGGTGGCATTCTGTAATCTGTGGAGTACAAGAGTGTTGATGAAACAGAGAAATTGCATCGGGATTGAATACAACAGTCAATATTCGCACTTTCCGACATGAGAGTAATGTCTCAAACAGTCTACGCTTTGATCGTTCCCTGGAAGACCAGCAGTAATTTCCGATGCACATCTGGAGGCATTCTGCAATCTGTGGACTATAAGAGTGTTGATGAAACACAGAAATTGCATCGGGATTGAATGCAACATTCACCATGCGCACTTTCCTCCATGGGAGTAATGTCTCAAACAGTCTACGTTTTGATTGTTCCCAGGAAGACCAGTAGTAGTTTCCGATGCACATCTGAAGGCATTCTGTAATCTGTGGACTATCAGAGTGTTGATGAAACACAGAAGTAGCATCGGGATTGAATACAACAGTCACCATGCGCACTTTCCTCCATGGGAGTAATTCTCAAACATTCTACGCTTTGATCGTTCCCTGGAAGACCAGTAGTAGTTTCCGATGCACATCTGGTGGCATTCTGTAATCTGTGGACTATCAGAGTGTTGATGAAACACAGAAATAGCATCGGGTAGAATACAACATTCACCATGCGCACTTTCCTCCATGGGAGTAATGTCTCAAACAGTCTACGCTTTGATCGTTCCCTGGAAGACCAGTAGTAGTTTCCGATGCACATCTGGTGGCATTCTGTAATCTGTGGAGTACAAGAGTGTTGATGAAACAGAGAAATTGCATCGGGATTGAATACAACAGTCAATATTCGCACTCTCCTACATGAGAGTAATGTCTCAAACAGTGTACGCTTTGATCGTTCCCTGGAAGACCAGCAGTAATTTCCGATGCACATCTGGAGCCATTCTGCAATCTATGGACTATACGAGTGTTGATGAAACACAGAAATTGCATCAGGATTGAATGCAACATTCACCATGCGCACTTTCCTCCATGGGAGTAATCTCTCAAACAGTCTACGTTTTGATTGTTCCCAGGAAGACCAGTAGTAGTTTCCGATGCACATCTGAAGGCATTCTGTAATCTGTGGACTATCAGAGTGTTGGTGAAACACAGAAGTAGCATCGGGATTGAATACAACAGTCACCATGCGCACATTCCTCCATGGGAGTAATTCTCAAACTTTCTACGCTTTGATCGTTCCCTGGAAGACCAGTAGTAGTTTCCGATGCACATCTGGTGGCATTCAGTAATCTGTGGACTATCAGAGTGTTGGTGAAACACAGAAATATCATCGGGATTGAATACAACAGTCACCATGCGCACTTTCCTCCATGGGAGTAATGTCTCAAACCGTCTACGATTTGATCGTTCCCTGGAAGACAATTAGTAGTTTCCGATGCACATCTGGTGGCATTCTGTAATCTGTGGACTATCAGAGTGTTGATGAAACACAGATATTGCATCGGGATTGAATACAACAGTCACCATGCGCACATTCCTCCATGGGAGTAATGTCTCAAAGAGTCTACACTTTGATCGTTCCCTGGAAGACCAGTATAAGTTTCCGATGGACATCTGGTAGCATTCTGTTATCTATGGACTATCAGAGTGCTCATGAAACACAGCAATTGCATCGGGATTGAATACAACAGTCACCATGCTCACTTTCCTCCATGGGAGTATTGTCTCAAACAGTCTACGTTTTGCTTGTTCCCTGGAAGACCAATATAAGTTTTCGATGCACAAATGGAGGCATTCTGTAATCTTTGGACTATCAGAGTGTTGATGAAACACAGAAATTCCATCGGGATTGAATACAACAGTCACCATGCGCACTTTCCTCCATGGGAGTAATTTTCAAACAGTCTACGCTTTGATCGTTCCCTGGAAGACCAGTAGTAGTTTCCGATGCACATCTGGTGGCATTCTCTAATCTGTGGACTATCAGAGTGTTGATGAAAGACAGAAGTAGAATCGGGATTGAATACAACAGTCATCATGAGCACTTTCCTCCTTGGGAGTAATGTCTCAAACGGTCTACGGTTTGATCGCTCCCTGGAACACCAGTAGTAGTTTCCGATGCACATCTGGTGGCATTCTGTAATCTGTGGACTATCAGAGAGTTGACGAAACACAGAAATTGCATCGGGATTGAATACAATAGTCACAATGCGCACATTCCTCCATGTGAGTAATGTCTCAAACAGTCTACGCTTTGATCGTTCCCTGAAAGACCAGTAGTGGTTTCCGATGCTCAACTGGTGGTATTCTGTATTGTGTGGACTATCAGAGTGTTGATGAAACACAGAGAATGCATCGGGATTGAATACAACAGTCACCATGAGCACTTTCCTCCACGGGAGTGATATCTCAAACAGTCTACGCTTTGAACTTTCCCTGGAATACCAGTAGTAGTTTCCGATGCACATCTGGTGGCATTCTGTAATCTGTGGACTATCAGTGTGTTGATGAAACACAGAAATAGCATCGGGATTGAATACAACAGTCACCATGCGGACTTTCCTCCATCGGAGTAATGTCTCAAAGTCTACGCTTTGATCGTTCCCTGGAAGACCAATAGTAGTCTCCGGTGCACATCTGGTGGCATTCTGCAATCTGTGGACTAACAGAGTGTTGTTGAAAGACAGATATTGCGTCGGGATTGAATACAACAGTCAATTTTCTCACTTTCCTCCATGGGAGTAATGTCTCAAACAGTCTACGCTTTGATAGTTCCCTGGAAGACCAGTAGTAATTTCCGATGCACATCTGGAGGCATTCTGTAATCTGTGGACTATCAGAGTGTTGATGAAACACAGAAATTGCAACGGGATTGAATACAACAGTCACCATGCGCACTTTCCTCCATGGGAGTAATGTCTCAAACAGTCTACGTTTTGATCGTTCCCTGGAAGACCAGTAGTAGTTTCCGATGCACATCTGGAGGCATTCTGTAATCTGTGGACTATCAGAGTGTTGATGAAACACAGAAATTGCATCGGGATTGAATACAACAGTCACTATGCGCACGTTCCTCCATGGGAGTAATTCTCTTACATTCTACGCTTTGATCGTTCCCTGGAAGTCCAGTAGTAGTTTCCGATGCACATCTGGTGGCATTCTGTAATCTGTGGACTATCAGAGTGTTGATGAAACACAGAAATTGCATCGGGATTGAATACAACAGTCACCATGCGCACGTTCCTCCATGGGAGTAATTCTCTTACATTCTACGCTTTGATCGTTCCCTGGAAGTCCAGTAGTAGTTTCCGATGCACATCTGGTGGCATTCTGTAATCTGTGGACTATCAGAGTGTTGATGAAACACAGAAATTGCATCGGGATTGTATACAACAGTCACCATACGCACTTTCCTCCATGGGAGTAATTATCAAACCTTCTACGCTTTGATCGTTCCCTGGAAGACCAGTAGTAGTTTCCGATGCACATCTGGTGGCATTCAGTAGTCTGCTGACTATCAGAGTGTTGGTGAAACACAGAAATAGCATCGGGATTGAATACAACAGTCACCATGCGCATTTTCCTCCATGGGAGTAATGTCTCAAACAGTCTACGATTTGATCGTTCCCTGGATGACCAGTAGTAGTTTCCGATGCACATCTGGTGGCATTCTGTAATGTGTGGACTATCAGAGAGTTGATGAAACACAGAAATTGCATCGCGATTGAATACAACAGTCACAATGCGCACATTCCTCCATGTGAGTAATGTCTCAAACAGTCTACGCTTTGATCGTTCTCTGGAATGCACTAGTAGTTTCCGATGCACATCTGGTGCCATTCTGTAATCAGTGGGCTATCAGAGTGTTGATGAAACACAGAAATTGCATCGGGATTGAATACAACAGTCACCATGCGCACTTTCCTCCATGTGAGTATTGTCTCAAACAGTGTACGTTTTGGTTGTTCCCTGGAAGACCAGTAGTAGTTTTCGATGCTCAAATGGAGGCATTCTGTAATCTGTGGACTATCAGAGTGTTGATGAAACACAGAAATTCCATCGGGATTAAATACAACAGTCACCATGCGCACTTTCCTCCATGGGAGTAATTCTCAAACAGTCTACGCCTTGATCGTTCCCTGGAAGACCAGTAGTAGTTTCCGATGCACATCTGGCGGCATTCTCTAATCTGTGGACTATCAGAGCGTTGATGAAACACAGAAGTAGCATCGGGATTGAATACAACAGTCATCATGAGCACTTTCCTCCTTGGGAGTAATGTCTCAAACAGTCTACACTTTGATCGTTCTCTGGAAGACCAGTAGTAGTTTTAGATGCACATCTGGTGGCATTCTGTAATCTGTGGACTGTCAGAGAGTTGATGAAACACAGAAATTGCATCGGGATTGAATACAACAGTCACAATGCGCACATTCCTCCATGTGAGTAATGTCTCAAACAGTCTACGCTTTGATCGTTCCCTGAAAAACCAGTAGTGGTTTCCGATTCACAACTGGTGGCATTCTGTAATCTGTGGACTATCAGAGTGTTGATGAAACACAGAGAATGCATCGGGATTGAATACAACAGTCACCATGCGCACTTTCCTTCATGGGAGTAATGTCTCAAAGAGTCTACGCTTTGATCGTTCCCTGGAAGACCAGTAGTAGATACCGATGGACATCTGGTGGCATTCTGTAATCTGTGGACTATCAGAGTGTTCATGAAACACAGAAATTGCATCGGGATTAAATACAACAATCACCATGCGCACATTCCTCCATGGGAGTAATGTCTCAAACAGACTACGCTTTGATCAATCCCTGGAAGACCAGTAGAAGTTTCCGATGCACATCTGGTGGCATTCTGTAATCTATGGACTATCAGAGTGTTGATGAAACACAGAAATAGCATCGGGATTGAATACATCAGTCACCATGCGCACTTTCCTCCATGGGAGTAACAACTCAAACAGTCTACGCCTTGATCGTTCCCTGGAAGACCAGTAGTAGTTTCCGATGGACATCTGGTGGCATTCTGTAATCTGTGGACTACCAGAGTGTTGATGAAACACAGAAATTGCATCGGGATTGAATACAACAGTCACCATGCGCACTTTCCTCCATGGGAGTAATGTCTAAAGCAGTCTACGTTTTGATTGTTCCCCTGAAGACCAGTAGTAGTTTTCGATGCACATCTGGAGGCATTCTGTAATCTGTGGACTATCAGAGTGTTGATGAAACACAGAAATAGCATCGGGTAGAATACAACATTCACCATGCGCACTTTCCTCCATGGGAGTAATGTCTCAAACAGTCTACGCTTTGATCGTTCCCTGGAAGACCAGTAGTAGTTTCCGATGCACATCTGGTGGCATTCTGTAATCTGTGGAGTACAAGAGTGTTGATGAAACAGAGAAATTGCATTGGGATTGAATACAACAGTCAATATTCGCACTTTCCTACATGAGAGTAATGTCTCAAACAGTCTACGCTTTGATCGTTCCCTGGAAGACCAGCAGTAATTTCCGATGCACATCTGGAGCCATTCTGCAATCTGTGGACTATACGAGTGTTGATGAAACACAGAAATTGCATCGGGATTGAATGCAACATTCACCATGCGCACTTTCCTCCATGGGAGTAATCTCTCAAACAGTCTACGATTTGATCGTTCCCTGGATGACCAGTAGTAGTTTCCGATGCACATCTGGTGGCATTCTGTAATGTGTGGACTATCAGAGAGTTGATGAAACACAGAAATTGCATCGCGATTGAATACAACAGTCACAATGCGCACATTCCTCCATGTGAGTAATGTCTCAAACAGTCTACGCTTTGATCGTTCTCTGGAATGCACTAGTAGTTTCCGATGCACATCTGGTGCCATTCTGTAATCAGTGGGCTATCAGAGTGTTGATGAAACACAGAAATTGCATCGGGATTGAATACAACAGTCACCATGCGCACTTTCCTCCATGTGAGTATTGTCTCAAACAGTGTACGTTTTGGTTGTTCCCTGGAAGACCAGTAGTAGTTTTCGATGCTCAAATGGAGGCATTCTGTAATCTGTGGACTATCAGAGTGTTGATGAAACACAGAAATTCCATCGGGATTAAATACAACAGTCACCATGCGCACTTTCCTCCATGGGAGTAATTCTCAAACAGTCTACGCCTTGATCGTTCCCTGGAAGACCAGTAGTAGTTTCCGATGCACATCTGGCGGCATTCTCTAATCTGTGGACTATCAGAGCGTTGATGAAACACAGAAGTAGCATCGGGATTGAATACAACAGTCATCATGAGCACTTTCCTCCTTGGGAGTAATGTCTCAAACAGTCTACACTTTGATCGTTCTCTGGAAGACCAGTAGTAGTTTTAGATGCACATCTGGTGGCATTCTGTAATCTGTGGACTGTCAGAGAGTTGATGAAACACAGAAATTGCATCGGGATTGAATACAACAGTCACAATGCGCACATTCCTCCATGTGAGTAATGTCTCAAACAGTCTACGCTTTGATCGTTCCCTGAAAAACCAGTAGTGGTTTCCGATTCACAACTGGTGGCATTCTGTAATCTGTGGACTATCAGAGTGTTGATGAAACACAGAGAATGCATCGGGATTGAATACAACAGTCACCATGCGCACTTTCCTTCATGGGAGTAATGTCTCAAAGAGTCTACGCTTTGATCGTTCCCTGGAAGACCAGTAGTAGATACCGATGGACATCTGGTGGCATTCTGTAATCTGTGGACTATCAGAGTGTTCATGAAACACAGAAATTGCATCGGGATTAAATACAACAATCACCATGCGCACATTCCTCCATGGGAGTAATGTCTCAAACAGACTACGCTTTGATCAATCCCTGGAAGACCAGTAGAAGTTTCCGATGCACATCTGGTGGCATTCTGTAATCTATGGACTATCAGAGTGTTGATGAAACACAGAAATAGCATCGGGATTGAATACATCAGTCACCATGCGCACTTTCCTCCATGGGAGTAACAACTCAAACAGTCTACGCCTTGATCGTTCCCTGGAAGACCAGTAGTAGTTTCCGATGGACATCTGGTGGCATTCTGTAATCTGTGGACTACCAGAGTGTTGATGAAACACAGAAATTGCATCGGGATTGAATACAACAGTCACCATGCGCACTTTCCTCCATGGGAGTAATGTCTAAAGCAGTCTACGTTTTGATTGTTCCCCTGAAGACCAGTAGTAGTTTTCGATGCACATCTGGAGGCATTCTGTAATCTGTGGACTATCAGAGTGTTGATGAAACACAGAAATAGCATCGGGTAGAATACAACATTCACCATGCGCACTTTCCTCCATGGGAGTAATGTCTCAAACAGTCTACGCTTTGATCGTTCCCTGGAAGACCAGTAGTAGTTTCCGATGCACATCTGGTGGCATTCTGTAATCTGTGGAGTACAAGAGTGTTGATGAAACAGAGAAATTGCATTGGGATTGAATACAACAGTCAATATTCGCACTTTCCTACATGAGAGTAATGTCTCAAACAGTCTACGCTTTGATCGTTCCCTGGAAGACCAGCAGTAATTTCCGATGCACATCTGGAGCCATTCTGCAATCTGTGGACTATACGAGTGTTGATGAAACACAGAAATTGCATCGGGATTGAATGCAACATTCACCATGCGCACTTTCCTCCATGGGAGTAATCTCTCAAACAGTCTACGCTTTGATCGTTCCCTGGAAGACCAGTATAAGTTTCCGATGGACATCTGGTAGCATTCAGTAATCTGTGGACAATCAGAGTGTTGGTGAAACACAGAAATAGCATCGGGATTGAATACAACAGTCACCATGCGCACTTTCCTCCATGGGAGTAATGTCTCAAACCGTTTACGATTTGATCGTTCCCTGGAAGACAATTAGTAGTTTCCGATGCACATCTGGTGGCATTCTGTAATCTGTGGACTATCAGAGTGTTGATGAAACACAGAAGTAGAATCGGGATTGAATACAACAGTCATCATGAGCACTTTCCTCCTTGGGAGTAATGTCTCAAACGGTCTACGGTTTGATCGCTCCCTGGAACACCAGTAGTAGTTTCCGATGCACATCTGGTGGCATTCTGTAATCTGTGGACTATCAGAGAGTTGATGAAACACAGAAATTGCATCGGGATTGAATACAACAGTCACCATGCGCACTTTCCTCCATGTGAGTATTGTCTCAAACAGTGTACGTTTTGGTTGTTCCCTGGAAGACCAGTAGTAGTTTCCGATGCACATCTGAAGGCATTCTGTAATCTGTGGACTATCAGATTGTTGGTGAAACACAGAAGTAGCATCGGGATTGAATACAACAGTCACCATGCGCACATTCCTCCATGGGAGTAATTCTCAAACTTTCTACGCTTTGATCGTTCCCTGGAAGACCAGTAGTAGTTTCCGATGCACATCTGGTGGCATTCAGTAATCTGTGGACAATCAGAGTGTTGGTGAAACACAGAAATAGCATCGGGATTGAATACAACAGTCACCATGCGCACTTTCCTCCATGGGAGTAATGTCTCAAACCGTCTACGATTTGATCGTTCCCTGGAAGACAATTAGTAGTTTCCGATGCACATCTGGTGGCATTTTGTAATCTGTGGACTATCAGAGTGTTGATGAAACACAGATATTGCATCGGGATTGAATACAACAGTCACCATGCGCACATTCCTCCATGGGAGTAATGTCTCAAACAGTCTACGCTTTGATCGTTCCCTGGAAGACCAGTATAAGTTTCCGATGGACATCTGGTAGCATTCTGTTATCTATGGACTATCAGAGTGTTCATGAAACACAGCAATTGCATCGGGATTGAATACAACAGTCACCATGCTCACTTTCCTCCATGGGAGTATTGTCTCAAACAGTCTACGTTTTGCTTGTTCCCTGGAAGACCAATATAAGTTTTCGATGCACAAATGGAGGCATTCTGTAATCTTTGGACTATCAGAGTGTTGATGAAACACAGAAATTCCATCGGGATTGAATACAACAGTCACCATGCGCACTTTCCTCCATGGGAGTAATTTTCAAACAGTCTACGCTTTGATCGTTCCCTGGAAGACCAGTAGTAGTTTCCGATGCACATCTGGTGGCATTCTCTAATCTGTGGACTATCAGAGTGTTGATGAAACACAGAAGTAGAATCGGGATTGAATACAACAGTCATCATGAGCACTTTCCTCCTTGGGAGTAATGTCTCAAACGGTCTACGGTTTGATCGCTCCCTGGAACACCAGTAGTAGTTTCCGATGCACATCTGGTGGCATTCTGTAATCTGTGGACTATCAGAGAGTTGATGAAACACAGAAATTGCATCGGGATTGAATACAATAGTCACAATGCGCACATTCCTCCATGTGAGTAATGTCTCAAACAGTCTACGCTTTGATCGTTCCCTGAAAGACCAGTAGTGGTTTCCGATGCTCAACTGGTGGTATTCTGTAATGTGTGGACTATCAGAGTGTTGATGAAACACAGAGAATGCATCGGGATTGAATACAACAGTCACCATGAGCACTTTCCTCCACGGGAGTGATATCTCAAACAGTCTACGCTTTGAACTTTCCCTGGAATACCAGTAGTAGTTTCCGATGCACATCTGGTGGCATTCTGTAATCTGTGGACTATCAGTGTGTTGATGAAACACAGAAATAGCATCGGGATTGAATACTACAGTCACCATGCGGACTTTCCTCCATCGGAGTAATGTCTCAAAGTCTACGCTTTGATCGTTCCCTGGAAGACCAATAGTAGTCTCCGATGCACATCTGGTGGCATTCTGCAATCTGTGGACTAACAGAGTGTTGTTGAAAGACAGAAATTGCGTCGGGATTGAATACAACAGTCAATTTTCTCACTTTCCTCCATGGGAGTAATGTCTCAAACAGTCTACGCTTTGATAGTTCCCTGGAAGACCAGTAGTAATTTCCGATGCACATCTGGAGGCATTCTGTAATCTGTGGACTATCAGAGTGTTGATGAAACACAGAAATTGCAACGTGATTGAATACAACAGTCACCATGCGCACTTTCCTCCATGGGAGTAATGTCTCAAACAGTCTACGTTTTAATCGTTCCCTGGAAGACCAGTAGTAGTTTCCGATGCACATCTGGAGGCATTCTGTAATCTGTGGACTATCAGAGTGTTGATGAAACACAGAAATTGCATCGGGATTGAATACAACAGTCACCATGCGCACGTTCCTCCATGGGAGTAATTCTCTTACATTCTACGCTTTGATCGTTCCCTGGAAGTCCAGTAGTAGTTTCCGATGCACATCTGGTGGCATTCTGTAATCTGTGGACTATCAGAGTGTTGATGAAACACAGAAATTGCATCGGGATTGAATACAACAGTCACCATGCGCACGTTCCTCCATGGGAGTAATTCTCTTACATTCTACGCTTTGATCGTTCCCTGGAAGTCCAGTAGTAGTTTCCGATGCACATCTGGTGGCATTCTGTAATCTGTGGACTATCAGAGTGTTGATGAAACACAGAAATTGCATCGGGATTGTATACAACAGTCACCATACGCACTTTCCTCCATGGGAGTAATTATCAAACCTTCTACGCTTTGATCGTTCCCTGGAAGACCAGTAGTAGTTTCCGATGCACATCTGGTGGCATTCAGTAGTCTGCTGACTATCAGAGTGTTGGTGAAACACAGAAATAGCATCGGGATTGAATACAACAGTCACCATGCGCATTTTCCTCCATGGGAGTAATGTCTCAAACAGTCTACGATTTGATCGTTCCCTGGATGACCAGTAGTAGTTTCCGATGCACATCTGGTGGCATTCTGTAATGTGTGGACTATCAGAGAGTTGATGAAACACAGAAATTGCATCGCGATTGAATACAACAGTCACAATGCGCACATTCCTCCATGTGAGTAATGTCTCAAACAGTCTACGCTTTGATCGTTCCCTGAAAGACCAGTAGTGGTTTCCGATGCTCAACTGGTGGTATTCTGTAATCTGTGGACTATCAGAGTGTTGATGAAACACAGAGAATGCATCGGGATTGAATACAACAGTCAAAATGAGCACTTTCCTCCACGGGAGTGATATCTCAAACAGTCTACGCTTTGATCGTTCCCTGGAATACCTGTAGTAGTTTCCGATGCACATCTGGTGGCATTCTGTAATCTGTGGACTATCAGTGTGTTGATGAAACACAGAAATAGCATCGGGATTGAATACAACAGTCACCATGCGCACTTTCCTCCATCGGAGTAATGTCTCAAAGTCTACGCTTTGATCGTTCCCTGAAAGACCAGTAGTGATTTCCGATGCACAACTGGTGGCATTCTGTAATCTGCGTACCATCAGAGTGTTGATGAAACACAGAGAATGCATCGGGATTGAATACAACAGTCACCATGCGCACTTTCCTCCACGGGAGTGATATCTCAAACAGTCTACGCTTTGATCGTTCTCTGGAATGCACTAGTAGTTTCCGATGCACATCTGGTGCCATTCTGTAATCAGTGGGCTATCAGAGTGTTGATGAAACACAGAAGTAGCACTGGGATTGAATACAACTGTCACCATGCGCACTTTTCTCCATGGGAGTAATGTCTCAAACAGCCTACACTTTGATCGTTCCCTGGAAGACCAGTAGTAGTTTCCGATGCACATCTGGTGGCATTCTGTAATCTGTGGACTAACAGAATGTTAATGAAACACAGAAATTGCATCGGGATTGAATACAACAGTCACCATGCGCACTTTCCTCCATGTGAGTATTGTCTCAAACAGTGTACGTTTTGATCGTTCCCTGGAAGACCAGTAGTAGTTTCCGATGCACATCTGGTGGCATTCTGTAATATGTGGACTATCAGAGTGTTGATGAAACACAGAAATTGCATCGGGATTGAATACAACAGTCACCATGCGCACTTTCCTCCATGGGAGTAATGTCTCAAACTGTCTACGGTTTGATCGTTCCCTGGAAGACCAGTAGAAATTTCCGATGCACATCTAGTAGCATTCTGTAATCTATGGACTATCAGAGTGTTGATGAAACACAGAAATTGCATCGGGATTGAATACAACAGTCACCATGCGCACTTTCCTCCATGTGAGTATTGTCTCAAACAGTGTACGTTTTGGTTGTTCCCTGGAAGACCAGTAGTAGTTTTCGATGCTCAAATGGAGGCATTCTGTAATCTGTGGACTATCAGAGTGTTGATGAAACACAGAAATTCCATCGGGATTAAATACAACAGTCACCATGCGCACTTTCCTCCATGGGAGTAATTCTCAAACAGTCTACGCCTTGATCGTTCCCTGGAAGACCAGTAGTAGTTTCCGATGCACATCTGGCGGCATTCTCTAATCTGTGGACTATCAGAGTGTTGATGAAACACAGAAGTAGCATCGGGATTGAATACAACAGTCATCATGAGCACTTTCCTCCTTGGGAGTAATGTCTCAAACAGTCTACACTTTGATCGTTCTCTGGAAGACCAGTAGTAGTTTTAGATGCACATCTGGTGGCATTCTGTAATCTGTGGACTGTCAGAGTGTTGATGAAACACAGAAATTGCATCGGGATTAAATACAACAATCACCATGCGCACATTCCTCCATGGGAGTAATGTCTCAAACAGACTACGCTTTGATCATTCCCTGGAAGACCAGTAGAAGTTTCCGATGCACATCTGGTGGCATTCTGTAATCTATGGACTATCAGAGTGTTGATGAAACACAGAAATAGCATCGGGATTGAATACATCAGTCACCATGCGCACTTTCCTCCATGGGAGTAACAACTCAAACAGTCTATGCTTTGATCGTTCCCTGGAAGACCAGTAGTAGTTTCCGATGGACATCTGGTGGCATTCTGTAATCTGTGGACTACCAGAGTGTTGATGAAACACAGAAATTGCATCGGGATTGAATACAACAGTCACCATGCGCACTTTCCTCCATGGGAGTAATGTCTAAAGCAGTCTACGTTTTGATTGTTCCCCTGAAGACCAGTAGTAGTTTTCGATGCACATCTGGAGGCATTCTGTAATCTGTGGACTATCAGAGTGTTGATGAAACACAGAAATTCCATCGGGATTGAATACAACAGTCACCATGCGCACTTTCTTCCATGGGAGTAATGTCTCAAACAGTCTACGCTTTGACCGTTCCCTCGAATACCAGTAGTAGTTTTCGATGCACATCTGGAGGCATTCTGTAATCTGTGGACTATCAAAGAGTTGATGAACACAGAAATTGCATCGGGATTGAATACAACAGTCAACATGCTCACATTCCTCCATGGGAGTAATGTCTCAAACAGTCTACGCTTTGATCGTTCCCTGGAAGACCAGTAGTAGTTTCTGATGCACATCTGGAGGTATTCTGTAATCTGTGGTCTAGCCGGGTGTTGATAAAAGACAGAAATTGCATCGGGATTAAATACAACAGTCACCATGAACACTTTCCTCCATGGGAGTAATGTCTCAAACAGTCTAAGCTCTGATCGTTCCCTGGAAGACCAGTAGTAGTTTCGATTCACATCTGGAGGCATTCTGTAATCTGTAGACTATCAGAGAGTTGATGAACACAGAAATTGCATCGGGATTGAATACAACAGTCAACGTGCTCACATTCCTCCATGGGAGTAATGTCTCAAACAGTCTACGCTTTGATCGTTCCCTGGAAGACCAGTAGTAGTTTCCGATGGACATCTGGTGGCATTCTGTAATCTGTGGACTACCAGAGTGTTGATGAAACACAGAAATTGCATCGGGATTGAATACAACAATCACCATGGGCACTTTCCTCCATGGGAGTAATGTCTCAAAGAGTGTACGCTTTGATCGTTCCTTGGAAGACCAGTAGTAATTTCCGGTTCACATCTGGTGGCATTCTGTAATCTGTGGACAATCAGAGTGTTGGTGAAACACAGATATAGCATCGGCATTGAATACATCAGTCACCATGCGCACTTTACTCCATGGGAGTAATGTCTCAAACAGTCTAGGGTTTGATCCTTCCTGGAAGACCAGTAGTAGTCTCCGATACACATCTGGTGGCATTCTGTAATCTGTGGACAATCAGAGTGTTGGTGAAACACAGATATAGCATCGGCATTGAATACAACAGTCACCATGCGCACTTTACTCCATGGGAGTAATGTCTCAAACAGTCTAGGGTTTGATCCTTCCTGGAAGACCAGTAGTAGTCTCCGATACACATCTGGTGGCGTTCTGTAATCTGTAGACTATCAGAGTGTTGATGAAACACAGAAAATGCATCGGGATTAAATACAACAGTCACCATGTGCACTTTCCCCCACGTGAGTGATATTTCAAACAGTCTACGCTTTGATCGTTCCCTGGAATACCAGTAGTAGTTTCCGATGCACATCTGATGGCATTCTGTAATCTGTGGACTATCAGAGAGTTGATGTAACACAGAAATAGCAACGGGATTGAATACAACAGTCACCATGCGCACTTACCTCCATGGGAGTAATGTCTCAAACAGTCTACGCTTTGACCGTTCCCTGGAATACCAGTAGTAGTTTTCGATGCACATCTGGAGGCATTCTGTAATCTGTGGACTATCAGAGTGTTGATGAAACACAGAAATAGCATCGGGATTGAATACATCAGTCACCATGCGCACTTTCCTCCATGGGAGTAACATCTCAAACAGTCTACGCTTTGATCGTTCCCTGGAAGACCAGTAGTAGTTTCCGATGGACATCTGGTGGCATTCTGTAATCTGTGGACTACCAGAGTGTTGATGAAACACAGAAATTGCATCGGGATTGAATACAACAGTCACCATGCGCACTTTCCTCCATGGGAGTAATGTCTAAAGCAGTCTACGTTTTGATTGTTCCCCTGAAGACCAGTAGTAGTTTTCGATGCACATCTGGAGGCATTCTGTAATCTGTGGACTATCAGAGTGTTGATGAAATACAGAAATTCCATCGGGATTGAATACAACAGTCACCATGCGCACTTTCCTCCATGGGAGTAATTTTCAAACAGTCTACGCTTTGATCGTTATCTGGAAGACCAGTAGTAGTTTCCGATGCACAACTGGTGGCATTCTGTAATCTGTGGACTATCAGAGTGTTGATGAAACACAGAAATAGCATCGGGATTGAATACAAGAGTCACCATGCGCACTTTCTTCCATGGGAGTAATGTCTCAAACAGTCTACGCTTTGATCCTTCCTGGAAGACCAGTAGTAGTCTCCGATACACATCGGGTGGCGTTCTGTAATCTGTGGACTACCAGAGTGTTGATGAAACACAGAAATAGCAACGGGATTGAATACAACAGTCACCATGCGCACTTACCTCCATGGGAGTAATGTCTCAAACAGTCTACGCTTTGACCGTTCCCTGGAATACCAGTAGTAGTTTTCGATGCACATCTGGAGGCATTCTGTAATCTGTGGACTATCAGAGAGTTGATGAACACAGAAATTGCATCGGGATAGAATACAACAGTCAACATGCTCACATTCCTCCATGGGAGTAATGTCTCAAACAGTCTACGCTTTGATCGTTCCCTGGAAGACCAGTAGTAGTGTCTGATGCACATCTGGAGGTATTCTGTAATCTGTGGTCTAGCCGGGTGTTGATAAAAGACAGAACTTGCATCGGGATTAAATACCACAGTCACCATGCCCACTTTCCTCCATGGGAGTAATGTCTCAAACAGTCTAAGCTCTGATCGTTCCCTGGAAGACCAGTAGTAGTTTCGATTCACATCTGGAGGCATTCTGTAATCTGTGGTTCTTCAAAGTATTGATGAAACACAGAAATTGCATCGGGATTGAATACAACAATCACCATGGGCACTTTCCTCCATGGGAGTAATGTCTCAAAGAGTGTACGCTTTGATCCTTCCTTGGAAGACCAGTAGTAATTTCCGGTGCACATCTGGTGGCATTCTGTAATCTGTGGACAATCAGAGTGTTGGTGAAACACAGATTTAGCATCGGGATTGAATACAACAGTCACCATGCGCACTTTACTCCATGGGAGTAATGTCTCAAACAGTCTAGGGTTTGATCGTTCGCTGGAAGACCAGTAGTAGTTTCCGATGCACATCTGGAGGCATTCTGTAATCTGTGGACTATCAGAGTGTTGATGAAAAACAGAAATTGCATCGGGAGTGAATACAACAGTCACAATCCGCACTTTCCTCCATGGGAGTAATGTCTGATACAGTCTACGATTTGATCGTTTCCAGGAAGACCAGTAGTAGTTTCCAATGCACATCTGGAGGCTTTCTGAAATTTGTGGACTAACTGAGTGTTGATAAAACACAGAAATTGCAATGGGATTGAATACAACAGTCACCATGCGCACTTTCCTCCATGGGAGTAATGTCTCAAATAGTCTACGCTTTGATCTTTCCTGGAAGACCAGTAGTAGCCTCCGATACACATCTGGTGGCGTTCTGTAATCTGTGGACTACCAGAGTGTTCATGAAACACAGAAATTGCAACGGGATTGAATACAACAGTCAATACTCGCATTTCCTCCATGGGAGTAACATCTCAAACAGTCTACGCTTTGATCGTTCCCTGGAAGACCAGTAGAAGTTTCCGATGCACATCTGGTGGCATTCTGTAATCTATGGACTATCAGAGTGTTGATGAAACACAGAAATAGCATCGGGATTGAATACATCAGTCACCATGCGCACTTTCCTCCATGGGAGTAACAACTCAAACAGTCTACGCTTTGATCGTTCCCTGGAAGACCAGTAGTAGTTTCCGATGGACATCTGGTGGCATTCTGTAATCTGTGGACTACCAGAGTGTTGATGAAACACAGAAATTGCATCGGGATTGAATACAACAGTCACCATGCGCACTTTCCTTAATGGGAGTAATGTCTAAAGCAGTCTACGTTTTGATTGTTCCCCTGAAGACCAGTAGTAGTTTTCGATGCACATCTGGAGGCATTCTGTAATCTGTGGACTATCAGAGTGTTGATGAAACACAGAAATTCCATCGGGATTGAATACAACAGTCACCATGCGCACTTTCCTCCATGGGAGTAATTTTCAAACAGTCTACGCTTTGATCGTTATCTGGAAGACCAGTAGTAGTTTCCGATGCACATCTAATGGCATTCTGTAATCTGTTTACTATCAGAGTGTTGATGAAAAACAGAAATAGCATTGGGATTGAATACAACAGTCATCATTAGCACTTTCCTCCTTGGGAGTAATGTCTCAAACAGTCTACGCTTTGATCGTTCTCTGGAATACCAGTAGTAGTTTCCGATGCACAACTGGTGGCATTCTGTAATCTGTGGACTATCAGAGTGTTGATGAAACACAGAAATAGCATCGGGATTGAATACAAGAGTCACCATGCGCACTTTCTTCCATGGGAGTAATGTCTCAAACAGTCTACGCTTTGATCCTTCCTGGAAGACCAGTAGTAGTCTCCGATACACATCTGGTGGCGTTCTGTAATCTGTGGACTACCAGAGTGTTGATGAAACACAGAAATTGCAACGGGATTGAATACAACAGTCACCATGCGCACTTACCTCCATGGGAGTAATGTCTCAAACAGTCTACGCTTTGACCGTTCCCTCGAATACCAGTAGTAGTTTTCGATGCACATCTGGAGGCATTCTGTAATCTGTGGACTATCAAAGAGTTGATGAACACAGAAATTGCATCGGGATTGAATACAACAGTCAACATGCTCACATTCCTCCATGGGAGTAATGTCTCAAACAGTCTACGGTTTGATCGTTCCCTGGAAGACCAGTAGTAGTTTCTGATGCACATCTGGAGGTATTCTGTAATCTGTGGTCTAGCCGGGTGTTGATAAAAGACAGAAATTGCATCGGGATTAAATACAACAGTCACCATGCCCACTTTCCTCCATGGGAGTAATGTCTCAAACAGTCTAAGCTCTGATCGTTCCCTGGAAGACCAGTAGTAGTTTCGATTCACATCTGGAGGCATTCTGTAATCTGTAGACTATCAGAGAGTTGATGAACACAGAAATTGCATCGGGATTGAATACAACAGTCAACGTGCTCACATTCATCCATGGGAGTAATGTCTCAAACAGTCTACGCTTTGATCGTTCCCTGGAAGACCAGTAGTAGTTTCCGATGGACATCTGGTGGCATTCTGTAATCTGTGGACTACCAGAGTGTTGATGAAACACAGAAATTGCATCGGGATTGAATACAACAATCACCATGGGCACTTTCCTCCATGGGAGTAATGTCTCAAAGAGTGTACGCTTTGATCGTTAATTGGAAGACCAGTAGTAGTTTCCGATGCACATCTGGTGGCTATCTGTAATCTGTGGACTTTCAGAGTGTTGATGAAACACAGAAATTGCATCGGCATTGAATACAACAGTCACCATGCGCACTATACTCCATGTGAGTAATGTCTCAAACAGTCTACGCGTTGATCGTTCCCTGGAAGACCAGTAGTGGTTTCCGATGCACAACTGGTGGCGTTCTGTAATCTGTAGACTATCAGAGTGTTGATGAAACACAGAAAATGCATCGGGATTAAATACAACAGTCACCATGTGCACTTTCCCCCACGTGAGTGATATTTCAAACAGTCTACGCTTTGATCGTTCCCTGGAATACCAGTAGTAGTTTCCGATGCACATCTGGTGGCATTCTGTAATCTGTGGACTATCAGAGAGTTGATGTAACACAGAAATAGCATCAGGATTGTATACAACAGTCACCATGCGCACTTTCCTCCATGGGAGTAACATCTCAAACAGTCTACGCTTTGATCGTTCCCTGGAAGACCAGTAGAAGTTTCCGATGCACATCTGGTGGCATTCTGTAATCTATGGACTATCAGAGTGTTGATGAAACACAGAAATAGCATCGGGATTGAATACATCAGTCACCATGCGCACTTTCCTCCATGGGAGTAACATCTAAAACAGTCTACGCTTTGATCGTTCCCTGGAAGACCAGTAGTAGTTTCCGATGGACATCTGGTGGCATTCTGTAATCTGTGGACTACCAGAGTGTTGATGAAACACAGAAATTGCATCGGGATTGAATACAACAGTCACCATGCGCACTTTCCTCCATGGGAGTAATGTCTAAAGCAGTCTACGTTTTGATTGTTCCCCTGAAGACCAGTAGTAGTTTTCGATGCACATCTGGAGGCATTCTGTAATCTGTGGACTATCAGAGTGTTGATGAAATACAGAAATTCCATCGGGATTGAATACAACAGTCACCATGCGCACTTTCCTCCATGGGAGTAATTTTCAAACAGTCTACGCTTTGATCGTTATCTGGAAGACCAGTAGTAGTTTCCGATGCACAACTGGTGGCATTCTGTAATCTGTGGACTATCAGAGTGTTGATGAAACACAGAAATAGCATCGGGATTGAATACAAGAGTCACCATGCGCACTTTCTTCCATGGGAGTAATGTCTCAAACAGTCTACGCTTTGATCCTTCCTGGAAGACCAGTAGTAGTCTCCGATACACATCGGGTGGCGTTCTGTAATCTGTGGACTACCAGAGTGTTGATGAAACACAGAAATAGCAACGGGATTGAATACAACAGTCACCATGCGCACTTACCTCCATGGGAGTAATGTCTCAAACAGTCTACGCTTTGACCGTTCCCTGGAATACCAGTAGTAGTTTTCGATGCACATCTGGAGGCATTCTGTAATCTGTGGACTATCAGAGAGTTGATGAACACAGAAATTGCATCGGGATAGAATACAACAGTCAACATGCTCACATTCCTCCATGGGAGTAATGTCTCAAACAGTCTACGCTTTGATCGTTCCCTGGAAGACCAGTAGTAGTGTCTGATGCACATCTGGAGGTATTCTGTAATCTGTGGTCTAGCCGGGTGTTGATAAAAGACAGAACTTGCATCGGGATTAAATACAACAGTCACCATGCCCACTTTCCTCCATGGGAGTAATGTCTCAAACAGTCTAAGCTCTGATCGTTCCCTGGAAGACCAGTAGTAGTTTCGATTCACATCTGGAGGCATTCTGTAATCTGTGGTTCTTCAAAGTATTGATGAAACACAGAAATTGCATCGGGATTGAATACAACAATCACCATGGGCACTTTCCTCCATGGGAGTAATGTCTCAAAGAGTGTACGCTTTGATCCTTCCTTGGAAGACCAGTAGTAATTTCCGGTGCACATCTGGTGGCATTCTGTAATCTGTGGACAATCAGAGTGTTGGTGAAACACAGATATAGCATCGGGATTGAATACAACAGTCACCATGCGCACTTTACTCCATGGGAGTAATGTCTCAAACAGTCTAGGGTTTGATCGTTCGCTGGAAGACCAGTAGTAGTTTCCGATGCACATCTGGAGGCATTCTGTAATCTGTGGACTATCAGAGTGTTGATGAAAAACAGAAATTGCATCGGGAGTGAATACAACAGTCACAATCCGCACTTTCCTCCATGGGAGTAATGTCTGATACAGTCTACGATTTGATCGTTTCCAGGAAGACCAGTAGTAGTTTCCAATGCACATCTGGAGGCTTTCTGAAATTTGTGGACTAACTGAGTGTTGATAAAACACAGAAATTGCAATGGGATTGAATACAACAGTCACCATGCGCACTTTCCTCCATGGGAGTAATGTCTCAAATAGTCTACGCTTTGATCTTTCCTGGAAGACCAGTAGTAGCCTCCGATACACATCTGGTGGCGTTCTGTAATCTGTGGACTACCAGAGTGTTCATGAAACACAGAAATTGCAACGGGATTGAATACAACAGTCAATACTCGCATTTCCTCCATGGGAGTAACATCTCAAACAGTCTACGCTTTGATCGTTCCCTGGAAGACCAGTAGAAGTTTCCGATGCACATCTGGTGGCATTCTGTAATCTATGGACTATCAGAGTGTTGATGAAACACAGAAATAGCATCGGGATTGAATACATCAGTCACCATGCGCACTTTCCTCCATGGGAGTAACATCTCAAACAGTCTACGCTTTGATCGTTCCCTGGAAGACCAGTAGTAGTTTCCGATGGACATCTGGTGGCATTCTGTAATCTGTGGACTACCAGAGTGTTGATGAAACACAGAAATTGCATCGGGATTGAATACAACAGTCACCATGCGCACTTTCCTCCATGGGAGTAATGTCTAAAACAGTCTACGTTTTGATTGTTCCCCTGAAGACCAGTAGTAGTTTTCGATGCACATCTGGTGGCAATCTGTAATCTGTGGACTATCAGAGTGTTGATGAAACACAGAAATTGCATCGGGATTGAATACAACAGTCACCATGCGCACTTTCCTCCATATGAGTAATGTCTCAAACAGTCTACGCGTTGATCGTTCCCTGGAAGACCAGTAGTGGTTTCCGATGCACAACTGGTGGCGTTCTGTAATCTGTAGACTATCAGAGTGTTGATGAAACACAGAAAATGCATCGGGATTAAATACAACAGTCACCATGTGCACTTTCCCCCACGTGAGTGATATTTCAAACAGTCCACGCTTTGATCGTTCCCTGGAATACCAGTAGTAGTTTCCGATGCACATCTGGTGGCATTCTGTAATCTGTGGACTATCACAGAGTTGATGTAACACAGAAATAGCATCGGGATTGAATACAAGAGTCACCATGCGCACTTCCTGCCATGGGAGTAATGTCTCAAACAGTCTACGCTTTGATCTTTCCTGGAAGACCAGTAGTAGCCTCCGATACACATCTGGTGGCGTTCTGTAATCTGTGGGCTACCAGAGTGTTCATGAAACACAGAAATTGCAACGGGATTGAATACAACAGTCAATACTCGCATTTCCTCCATGGGAGTAATGTCTCAAAGAGTGTACGCTTTGATCGTTCCCTTTAACACCAGTAGTAATTTCCGATGCACATCTGGTGGCATTCTGTAACCTGTGGACTATCAGAGTGTTGGTGAAACACAGAAATAGCATCGGGATTGAATACAACATTCACCATGCGCACTTACCTCCATGGGAGTAATGTCTCAAACAGTCTACGCTTTGATCGTTCCCTATAAGACCAGTAGTAGTTTCCGATGCACATCTGGTAGCATTCTGTAATCTGTGGAGTATCAGAGTGTTGATGAAACACAGATATTGCATCCGGATTGAATACAACAGTCACCATGCGCACTTTCCTCCATGGGAGTAATGTCTCAAAGAGTGTACGCTTTGATCGTTCCCTGGAAGACCAGCAGTAATTTCCGATGCACATCTGGAGGCATTCTGCAATCTGTGGACTATCAGAGTGTTGATGAAACACAGAAATTGCATCGGGATTGAATACAACAGTCACCATACGCACTTTCCTCCATGGGAGTAATTATCAAACTTTCTACGCTTTGATCGTTCCCTGGAAGTCCAGTAGTAGTTTCCGATGCACATCTGGTGGCATTCAGTAGTCTGTGGACTATCAGAGTATCTGTGAAACACAGAAATAGCATCGGGATTGAATACAACAGTCAACATGCGCACTTTCCTCCATGGGAGTAATGTCTGAAACAGTTTACGATTTGATCGTTCCCTGGATGACCAGTAGTAGTTTCCGATGCACATCTGGTGGCATTCTGTAATCTGTGGACTATCAGAGTGTTGATGAAACACAGAAATTGCATCGGGATTGAATACAACAGTCACCATGCGCACATTCCTCCATGGGAGTAATGTCTCAAACAGTCTACGATTTGATCGTTCCCTGGAAGACCAGTAGAAATTTCCGATGCACATCTGGTAGCATTCTGTAATCTATGGACTATCAGAGTGTTGATGGAACACAGAAATTGCATCGGGATTGAATACAACAGTCACCATGCGCACTTTCCTCCATGTGAGTATTGTCTCAAACAGTGTACGTTTTGGTTGTTCCCTGGAAGACCAGTAGTAGTTTTCGATGCTCAAATGGAGGCATTCTGTAATCTGTGGACTATCAGAGTGTTGATGAAACACAGAAATTCCATCGGGATTTAATACAACAGTCACCATGCGCACTTTCCTCCATGGGAGTAATTCTCAAACAGTCTACGCTTTGATCGTTCCCGGGAAGACCAGTAGTAGTTTCCGATGCACATCTGGCGGCATTCTCTAATCTGTGGACTATCAGAGTGTTGATGAAACACAGAAGTAGCATCGGGATTGAATACAACAGTCATCATGAGCACTTTCCTCCTTGGGAGTAATGTCTCAAACAGTCTACACTTTGATCGTTCTCTGGAAGACCAGTAGTAGTTTTGGATGCACATCTGGTGGCATACTGTAATCTGTGGACTGTCAGAGTGTTGATGAAACACAGAAATTGCATCGTGATTGAATACAACAGTCACCATGCGCACTTCCCTCCATGGGAGTAACGTCTGAAACATTCTACGCTTTGATCGTTTCCTGGACGACCAGTAGTAGTTTCCGATGCACATCTAGTGGCATTCTTAATCTGTGGACTATCAGAGTGTTAATGAAACACAGAAATAGCATCGGGATTGAATACATCAGTCACCATGCGCACTTTCCTCCATGGGAGTAATGTCTAAAGCAGTCTACGTTTTGATTGTTCCCCTGAAGACCGGTAGTAGTTTTCGATGCACATCTGGAGGTATTCCGTAATCTGTGGACTATCAGAGTGTTGATGAAACACAGAAATTCCATCGGGATTGAATACAACAGTCACCATGCGCACTTTCCTCCATGGGAGTAATTTTCAAACAGTCTACGCTTTGATCGTTATCTGGAAGACCAGTAGTAGTTTCCGATGCACATCTAATGGCATTCTGTAATCTGTTTACTATCAGAGTGTTGATGAAAAACAGAAATAGCATCGGGATTGAATACAACTGTCATCATGAGCACTTTCCTACCTTGGGAGTAATGTCTCAAACAGTCTACGCTTTGATCGTTCTCTGGAATACCAGTAGTAGTTTCCGATGCACAACTGGTGGCATTCTGTAATCTGTGGACTATCAGAGTGTTGATGAAACACAGAAATAGCATCGGGATTGAATACAAGAGTCACCATGCGCACTTTCTTCCATGGGAGTAATGTCTCAAACAGTCTACGCTTTGATCCTTCCTGGAAGACCAGTAGTAGTCTCCGATACACATCTGGTGGCGTTCTGTAATCTGTGGACTACCAGAGTGTTGATGAAACACAGAAATTGCACCGGGATTGAATACAACAGTCACCATGCGCACTTACCTCCATGGGAGTAATGTCTCAAACAGTCTACGCTTTGATCGTTCCCTGGAAGACCAGTAGTAGTTTCTGATGCACATCTGGAGGTATTCTGTAATCTGTGGACTATCAGAGTGTTGATGAATAACAGAAATTGCATAGGGAACGAATACAACAGTCTCAATCCGCACATTCCTCCATGGGAGTAACGTCTGAAACAGTCTACGATTTGATCGTTTCCAGGAAGACCAGTAGTAGTCTCCAATGCGCATCTGGAGGCATTCTGAAATTTGTGGACTAACTGAGTGTTGATAAAACACAGAAGTTTCAATGGGATTGAATACAACAGTCACCATGCGCACTTTCCTCCATGGGAGTAATGTCCCAAACAGTCTACGCTTTGATCGTTCCCGGGAAGACCAGTGGTAGTTTCCGATGCACATCTGGTGGCAATCTGTAATCTGTGGACTATCAGAGTATTGATGAAACACAGAAATTGCATCGGGATTGAATACAACAGTCTCCATGCGCACTTTCCTCCATATGAGTAATGTCTCAAACAGTCTACGCGTTGATCGTTCCCTGGAAGACCAGTAGTGGTTTCCGATGCACAACTGGTGGCGTTCTGTAATCTGTAGACTATCAGAGTGTTGATGAAACACAGATAATGCATCGGGATTAAATACAACAGTCACCATGTGCACTTTCCCCCACGTGAGTGATATTTCAAACAGTCTACGCTTTGATCGTTCCCTGGAATACCAGTAGTAGTTTCCGATGCACATCTGGTGGCATTCTGTAATCTGTGGACTATCAGAGAGTTGATGAAACACAGAAATAGCATCGGGATTGAATACAAGAGTCACGATGCGCACTTTCTTCCATGGGAGTAATGTCTCAAATGGTCTACGCTTTGATCGTTCCCAGGAAGACCAGTAGTAGTTTCCGATGCACATCTGGTGGCAATCTGTAATCTGTGGACTATTAGTGTGTTGATGAAACACAGAAATGGCATCGGGATTGAATACAACAGTCACCATGCGCACTTTCCTCTATGGGAGTAATGTCTCAAACAGTCTACGCGTTGATCGTTCCCTGGAAGACCAGTAGTGGTTTCCGATGCACAACTGGTGGCGTTCTGTAATCTGTAGACTATCAGAGTGTTGATGAAACACAGAAAATGCATCGGGATTAAATTCAACAGTCACCATGTGCACTTTCCCCCACATGAGTGATATCTCAAACAGTCTTCGCTTTGATCGTTCCCTGGAATACCAGAAGTAGTTTCCGATGCACATCTGGTGGCATTCTGTAATCTGTGGTTCTTCAAAGTATTGATGAAACACAGAAATTGCATCGGGATTGAATACAACAATCACCATGGGCACTTTCCTCCATGGGAGTAATGTCTCAAAGAGTGTACGCTTTGATCGTTCCTTGGAAGACCAGTAGTAATTTCCGATGCACATCTGGTGGCATTCTGTAATCTGTGGACTATCAGAGTGTAGGTGAAACACAGAAATAGCATCGGGATTGAATACAACAGTCACCATGCGCACTTTCCTCCATGGGAGTAATGTCTCAAACAGTCTACGTTTTGATCGTTCCCTGGAAGATCAGTAGTAGTTTCCGATGCACATCTGGAGGCATTCTGTAATCTCTGGACTATCAGTGTGTTGATGAAACACAGAAATTGCATCGGGATTGAATACAACAGTCACCATGCGCACATTCTTCCATGGGAGTAATTCTCAAATTTTCTACGCTTTGATCGTTCCCTGGAAGACCTGTAGTAGTTTCCGATGCACATCTGGTGGCATTCTGTAATCTGTGGACTATCAGAGTGTTGATGAAACACAGAAATAGCATCGGGATTGAATACAACAGTCACCATGCGCACTTTCCTCCATGGGAGTAATGTCTCAAACAGTCTACGCTTTGATCGTTCCCTGGAAGACCAGTAGTAGATACCGATGGACATCTGGTGGCATTCTGTAATCTGTGGACTATCAGAGTGTTCATGAAACACAGAAATTGCATCGAGATTAAATACAACAGTCACCATGCGCACATTCCTCCATGGGAGTAATGTCTCAAACAGTCTACGCTTTGATCATTCCCTGGAAGACCAGTAGAAGTTTCCGATGCACATCTGGTGGCATTCTGTAATCTATGGACTATCAGAGTGTTGATGAAACACAGAAATTGCATCTTGATTGAATACAACAGTCACCATCCGCACTTTCCTCCATGGGAGTAACGTCTGAAACATTCTACGCTTTGATCGTTTCCTGGACGACCAGTAGTAGTTTCCGATGCACATGTGGTGGCATTCTGTAATCTGCGGATTATCAGAGTGTTGATGAAACACAGAAATAGCATCGGGATTGAATACAACAGTCACCATGCGCACTTTCCTCCATGGGAGTAACGTCTCAAACAGTCTACGCTTTGATCGTTCCCTGGAAGACCAGTAGTAGTTTCCGATGGACATCTGGTGGCATTCTGTAATCTGTGGACTACCAGAGTGTTGATGAAACACAGAAATTGCATCGGGATTGGATACAACAGTCACCATGCGCACTTTCCTCCATGGGAGTAATGTCTCAAGCAGTCTACGTTTTGATTGTTCCCCTGAAGACCAGTAGTAGTTTTCGATGCACACCTGGATGTATTCTTTAATCTGTGGACTATCAGAGTGTTGATGAAACACAGAAATTGCAACGGGATTGAATACAACAGTCACCATGCGCACTTACCTCCATAGGAGTAATGTCTCAAACAGTCTACGCTTTGATCGTTCCCTGGAATACCAGTAGTAGTTTTCGATGCACATCTGGAGGCATTCTGTAATCTGTGGACTATCCGAGAGTTGATGAACACAGAAACTGCATCGGGATTGAATACAACAGTCGACATGCGCACATTCCTCCACGGGAGTAATGTCTCAAACAGTCTAAGTTCTGATCGTTCCCTGGGAGACCAGTAGTAGTTTCGTTTCACATCTGGAGGCATTCTGTAATCTGTGGTTCTTCAAATTATTGATGAAACACAGAAATTGCATCGGGATTGAATACAACAATCACCATGGGCACTTTCCTCCATGGGAGTAATGTCTCAAAGAGTGTACGCTTTGATCGTTCCTTGGAAGACCAGTAGTAATTTCCGATGCACATCTGGTGGCATTCTGTAATCTGTGGACTATCAGAGTGTTGGTGAAACACAGAAATAGCATCGGGATTGAATACAACAGTCACCATGCGCACTTACCTCCATGGGAGTAATTTCTCAAAGAGTCTACGCTTTGATCGTTAACTGGAAGACCAGTAGTAGTTTCCGATGCACATCTGGTGGATTTCTGTAATCTGTGGACTATAAGAGTGTTGATGAAACACAGAAATAGCATCGGGATTGAATACAACAGTCACCATGCGCACTTTCCTCCATGGGAGTAATGTCTCAAACAGTCTACGTTTTGATCGTTCCCTGGAAGATCAGTAGTAGTTTCCGATGCACATCTGGAGGCATTCTGTAATCTCTGGACTATCAGTGTGTTGATGAAACACAGAAATTGCATCGGGATTGAATACAACAGTCACCATGCGCACATTCTTCCATGGGAGTAATTCTCAAATTTTCTACGCTTTGATCGTTCCCTGGAAGACCTGTAGTAGTTTCCGATGCACATCTGGTGGCATTCTGTAATCTGTGGACTATCAGAGTGTTGATGAAACACAGAAATAGCATCGGGATTGAATACAACAGTCACCATGCGCACTTTCCTCCATGGGAGTAATGTCTCAAACAGTCTACGCTTTGATCGTTCCCTGGAAGACCAGTAGTAGATACCGATGGACATCTGGTGGCATTCTGTAATCTGTGGACTATCAGAGTGTTCATGAAACACAGAAATTGCATCGAGATTAAATACAACAGTCACCATGCGCACATTCCTCCATGGGAGTAATGTCTCAAACAGTCTACGCTTTGATCATTCCCTGGAAGACCAGTAGAAGTTTCCGATGCACATCTGGTGGCATTCTGTAATCTATGGACTATCAGAGTGTTGATGAAACACAGAAATTGCATCTTGATTGAATACAACAGTCACCATCCGCACTTTCCTCCATGGGAGTAACGTCTGAAACATTCTACGCTTTGATCGTTTCCTGGACGACCAGTAGTAGTTTCCGATGCACATGTGGTGGCATTCTGTAATCTGTGGATTATCAGAGTGTTGATGAAACACAGAAATAGCATCGGGATTGAATACAACAGTCACCATGCGCACTTTCCTCCATGGGAGTAACGTCTCAAACAGTCTACGCTTTGATCGTTCCCTGGAAGACCAGTAGTAGTTTCCGATGGACATCTGGTGGCATTCTGTAATCTGTGGACTACCAGAGTGTTGATGAAACACAGAAATTGCATCGGGATTGGATACAACAGTCACCATGCGCACTTTCCTCCATGGGAGTAATGTCTCAAGCAGTCTACGTTTTGATTGTTCCCCTGAAGACCAGTAGTAGTTTTCGATGCACACCTGGATGTATTCTTTAATCTGTGGACTATCAGAGTGTTGATGAAACACAGAAATTGCAACGGGATTGAATACAACAGTCACCATGCGCACTTACCTCCATAGGAGTAATGTCTCAAACAGTCTACGCTTTGATCGTTCCCTGGAATACCAGTAGTAGTTTTCGATGCACATCTGGAGGCATTCTGTAATCTGTGGACTATCCGAGAGTTGATGAACACAGAAATTGCATCGGGATTGAATACAACAGTCGACATGCGCACATTCCTCCACGGGAGTAATGTCTCAAACAGTCTAAGTTCTGATCGTTCCCTGGGAGACCAGTAGTAGTTTCGTTTCACATCTGGAGGCATTCTGTAATCTGTGGTTCTTCAAATTATTGATGAAACACAGAAATTGCATCGGGATTGAATACAACAATCACCATGGGCACTTTCCTCCATGGGAGTAATGTCTCAAAGAGTGTACGCTTTGATCGTTCCTTGGAAGACCAGTAGTAATTTCCGATGCACATCTGGTGGCATTCTGTAATCTGTGGACTATCAGAGTGTTGGTGAAACACAGAAATAGCATCGGGATTGAATACAACAGTCACCATGCGCACTTACCTCCATGGGAGTAATTTCTCAAAGAGTCTACGCTTTGATCGTTAACTGGAAGACCAGTAGTAGTTTCCGATGCACATCTGGTGGATTTCTGTAATCTGTGGACTATCAGAGTGTTGATGAAACACAGAAATAGCATCGGGATTGAATACAACTGTCACCATGCGCACTTTCCTCCATGGGAGAAATGTCTCAAACAGTCTACAGTTTCATCGTTTCCTGGAAGACCAGTAGTAGTTTCCGATGCACATCTGGAGGCATTCTGTAATCTGTGGACTATCAGAGTGTTGAAGAAAAACAGAAATTGCATCGGGAGTGAATACAACAGTCACAATCAGCACTTTCCTCCATGGGAGTAAAGTCTGATACAGTCTACGATTTGATCGTTTCCTGGAAGACCAGTACTAGTTTCCAATGCACATCTGGAGGCATTCTGTAATCTGTGGACTATCAGAGTGTTGATGAAACACAGAGAATGCATCCGGATTGAATACAACAGTCACCATGAGCACTTTCCTCCACGGGATTGATATCTCAAACAGTCTACGCTTTGATCGTTCCCTGGAATACCAGTAGTAGTTTCCGATGCACATCTGGTGCCATTCTGTAATCTGTGGACTATCAGTGTGTTGATGAAACACAGAAATAGCATCGGGATTGAATACAACAGTCACCATGCGCAGTTTCCTCCATGGGAGTAATGTCTCAAAGTCTACGCTTTGATCGTTCCCTGGAAGACCAGTAGTAGTCTCCGATGCACATCTGGTGGCATTCTGTAATCTGTGGACTAACAGAGTGTTGATGAAACACAGAAATTGCATCGGGATTGAATACAACAGTCAATTTTCTCACTTTCCTCCATGGGAGTAATGTCTCAAACAGTCTGCGCTTTGATAGTTCCCTGGAAGACCAGTAGTAATTTCCGATGCACATCTGGAGGCATTCTGTAATCTGTGGACTATCAGAGTGTTGATGAAACACAGAAATTACATCGTGATTGAATACAACAGTCACAATGCGCACATTCCTCCATGTGAGTAATGTCTCAAACAGTCTACGCTTTGATCGTTATCTGGAAGACCAGTAGTAGATACCGATGGACATCGTGTGGCATTCTGTAATCTGTGGACTATCAGAGTGTTCATGAAACACAGAAATTGCATCGGGATTAAATACAACAATCACCATGGGCACTTTCCTCCATGGGAGTAATGTCTCAAAGAGTGTACGCTTTGATCGTTCCTTGGAAGACCAGTAGTAATTTCCGATGCACATCTGGTGGCATTCTGTAATCTGTGGACTATCAGAGTGTTGGTGAAACACAGAAATAGCATCGGGATTGAATACAACAGTCACCATGCGCACTTTCCTCCATGGGAGTAATGTCTCAAACAGTCTACGTTTTGATCGTTCCCTGGAAGACCAGTAGTGGTTTCCGATGCACAACTGGTGGCGTTCTGTAATCTGTGGACTACCAGAGTGTTCATGAAACACAGAAATTGCAACGGGATTGAATACAACAGTCAATACTCGCATTTCCTCCATGGGAGTAATGTCTCAAAGAGTGTACGCTTTGATCGTTCCCTGGAACACCAGTAGTAATTTCCGATGCACATCTGGTGGCATTCTGTAACCTGTGGACTATCAGAGTGTTGGTGAAACACAGAAATTGCATCGGGATTGAATACAACAGTCACCATGCGCACTTTCCTCCATGGGAGTAATGTCTGATACAGTCTACGATTTGATCGTTTCCAGGAAGACCAGTACTAGTTTCCAATGCACATCTGGAGGCATTCTGTAATCTGTGGACTATCAGAGTGTTGATGAAACACAGAGAATGCATCCGGATTGAATACAACAGTCACCATGAGCACTTTCCTCCACAGGATTGATATCTCAAACAGTCTACGCTTTGATCGTTCCCTGGAATACCAGTAGTAGTTTCCGATGCACATCTGGTGCCATTCTGTAATCTGTGGGCTATCAGTGTGTTGATGAAACACAGAAATAGCATCGGGATTGAATTCAAGAGTCACTATGCGCACTTTCCTCCATGGGAGTAATGTCTCAAACGGTCTACGCTTTGATCGTTCCCAGGTAGACCAGTAGTAGTTTCCGATGCACATCTGGTGGCAATCTGTAATCTGTGGACTATCAGAGTGTTGATGAAACACAGAAATGGCATCGGGATTGAATACAACAGTCACCATGCGCACTTTCCTCCATGGGAGTAATGTCTCAAACAGTCTACGCGTTGATCGTTCCCTGGAAGACCAGTAGTGGTTTCCGATGCACAACTGGTGGCGTTCTGTAATCTGTAGACTATCAGAGTGTTGATGAAACACAGAAAATGCATCGGGATTAAATACAACAGTCACCATGTGCACTTTCCCCCACATGAGTGATATCTCAAACAGTCTACGCTTTGATCGTTCCCTGGAATACCAGTAGTAGTTTCCGATGCACATCTGGTGGCATTCTGTAATCTGTGGTTCTTCAGAGTATTGATGAAACACAGAAATTGCATCGGGATTGAATACAACAATCACCATGGGCACTTCCCTATATGGGAGTAATGTCTCAAAGAGTGTACGCTTTGATCGTTCCTTGGAAGACCAGTAGTAATTTCCGATGCACATCTGGTGGCATTCTGTAATCTGTGGACTATCAGAGTGTTGGTGAAACACAGAAATAGCATCGGGATTGAATACAACAGTCACCATGCGCACTTTCCTCCATGGGAGTAATGTCTCAAACAGTCTACGTTTTGATCGTTCCCTGGAAGATCAGTAGTAGTTTCCGATGCACATCTGGAGGCATTCTGTAATCTCTGGACTATCAGTGTGTTGATGAAACACAGAAATTGCATCGGGATTGAATACAACAGTCACCATGCGCACTTTCTTCCATGGGAGTAATTCTCAAATTTTCTACGCTTTGATCGTTCCCTGGAAGACCTGTAGTAGTTTCCGATGCACATCTGGTGGCATTCTGTAATCTGTGGACTATCAGAGTGTTGATGAAACACAGAAATAGCATCGGGATTGAATACAACAGTCACCATGCGCACTTTCCTCCATGGGAGTAATGTCACAAACAGTCTACGCTTTGATCGTTCCCTGGAAGACCAGTAGTAGATACCGATGGACATCTGGTGGCATTCTGTAATCTGTGGACTATCAGAGTGTTCATGAAACACAGAAATTGCATCGGGATTAAATACAACAGTCACCATGCGCACATTCCTCCATGGGAGTAATGTCTCAAACAGTCTACGCTTTGATCATTCCCTGGAAGACCAGTAGAAGTTTCCGATGCACATCTGGTGGCATTCTGTAATCTATGGACTATCAGAGTGTTGATGAAAAACAGAAATTGCATCTTGATTGAATACAACAGTCACCATCCGCACTTTCCTCCATGGGAGTAACGTCTGAAACATACTACGCTTTGATCGTTTCCTGGACGACCAGTAGTAGTTTCCGATGCACATGTGGTGGCATTCTGTAATCTGTGGATTATCAGAGTGTTGATGAAACACAGAAATAGCATCGGGATTGAATACAACAGTCACCATGCGCACTTTCCTCCATGGGAGTAACGTCTCAAACAGTCTACGCTTTGATCGTTCCCTGGAAGACCAGTAGTAGTTTACGATGGACATCTGGTGGCATTCTGTAATCTGTGGACTACCGGAGTGTTGATGAAACACAGAAATTGCATCGGGATTGAATACAACAGTCACCATGCGCACTTTCCTCCATGGGAGTAATGTCTCAAACAGTCTAAGTTCTGATCGTTCACTGGGAGACCAGTAGTAGTTTCGTTTCACATCTGGAGGCATTCTGTAATCTGTGGTTCTTCAAAGTATTGATGAAACACAGAAATTGCATTGGGATTGAATACAACAATCACCATGGGCACTTTCCTCCATGGGAGTAATGTCTCAAAGAGTGTACGCTTTGGTCGTTCCTTGGAAGACCAGTAGTAATTTCCGATGCACATCTGGTGGCATTCTGTAATCTGTGGACTATCAGAGTGTAGGTGAAACACAGAAATAGCATCGGGATTGAATACAACAGTCACCATGCGCACTTACCTCCATGGGAGTAATGTCTCAAAGGGTCTACGCTTTGATCGTTAACTGGAAGACCAGTAGTAGTTTCCGATGCACATCTGGTGGATTTCTGTAATCTGTGGACTATAAGAGTGTTGATGAAACACAGAAATAGCATCGGGATTGAATACAACAGTCACCATGCGCACTTTCCTCCATGGGAGAAATGTCTCAAACAGTCTACAGTTTCATCGTTTCCTGGAAGACCAGTAGTAGTTTCCGATGCACATCTGGAGGCATTCTGTAATCTGTGGACTATCAGAGTGTTGAAGAAAAACAGAAATTGCATCGGGAGTGAATACAACAGTCACAATCCGCACTTTCCTCCATGGGAGTAATGTCTGATACAGTCTACGATTTGATCGTTTCCAGGAAGACCAGTACTAGTTTCCAATGCACATCTGGAGGCATTCTGTAATCTGTGGACTATCAGAGTGTTGATGAAACACAGAGAATGCATCCGGATTGAATACAACAGTCACCATGAGCACTTTCCTCCACGGGATTGATATCTCAAACAGTCTACGCTTTGATCGTTCCCTGGAATACCAGTAGTAGTTTCCGATGCACATCTGGCGCCATTTTGTAATCTGTGGACTATCAGTGTGTTGATGAAACACAGAAATAGCATCGGGATTGAATACAACAGTCACCATGCGCACTTTCCTCCATGGGAGTAATGTCTCAAAGTCTACGCTTTGATCGTTCCCTGGAAGACCAGTAGTAGTCTCCGATGCACATCTGGTGGCATTCTGTAATCTGTGGACTAACAGAGTGTTGATGAAACACAGAAATAGCATCGGGATTGAATACAACAGTCAATTTTCTCACTTTCCTCCATGGGAGTAATGTCTCAAACAGTCTGCGCTTTGATAGTTCCCTGGAAGACCAGTAGTAATTTCCGATGCACATCTGGAGGCATTCTGTAATCTGTGGACTATCAGAGTGTTGATGAAACACAGAAATAGCATCGGGATTGAATACAACAGTCACCATGCGCACTTTCCTCCATGGGAGTAATGTCTCAAAGTCTACGCTTTCATCGTTCCCTGGAAGACCAGTAGTAGTCTCCGATGCACATCTGGTGGCATTCAGTATTCTGTGGACTATCAGAGTGTTGATGAAACACAGAAATTACATCGTGATTGAATACAACAGTCACAATGCGCACATTCCTCCATGTGAGTAATGTCTCAAACAGTCTACGCTTTGATCGTTATCTGGAAGACCAGTAGTAGATACCGATGGACATCGTGTGGCATTCTGTAATCTGTGGACTATCAGAGTGTTCATGAAACACAGAAATTGCATCGGGATTAAATACAACAATCACCATGGGCACTTTCCTCCATTGGAGTAATGTCTCAAAGAGTGTACGCTTTGATCGTTCCTTGGAAGACCAGTAGTAATTTCCGATGCACATCTGGTGGCATTCTGTAATCTGTGGACTATCAGAGTGTTGGTGAAACACAGAAATAGCATCAGGATTGAATACAACAGTCACCATGCGCACTTTCCTCCATGGGAGTAATGTCTCAAACAGTCTACGTTTTGATCGTTCCCTGGAAGACCAGTAGTGGTTTCCGATGCACAACTGGTGGCGTTCTGTAATCTGTGGACTACCAGAGTGTTCATGAAACACAGAAATTGCAACGGGATTGAATACAACAGTCAATACTCGCATTTCCTCCATGGGAGTAATGTCTCAAAGAGTGTACGCTTTAATCGTTCCCTGGAACACCAGTAGTAATTTCCGATGCACATCTGGTGTCATCTGTAACCTGTGGACTATCAGAGTGTTGGTGAAACACAGAAATTGCATCGGGATTGAATACAACAGTCACCATGCGCACTTTCCTCCATGGGTTAATGTCTCAAACGGTCTACGCTTTGATCGTTCCCAGGAAGACCAGTAGTAGATTCCGATGCACATCTGGTTGCAATCTGTAATCTGTGGACTATCAGAGTGTTGATGAAACACAGAAATGGCATCGGGATTGAATACAACAGTCACCATGCGCACTTTCCTCCATGGGAGTAATGTCTCAAACAGTCTACGCATTGATCGTTCCCTGGAAGACCAGTAGTGGTTTCCGATGCACAACTGGTGGCGTTCTGTAATCTGTAGACTATCAGAGTGTTGGTGAAACACAGAAAATGCATCGGGATTAAATACAACAGTCACCATGTGCACTTTCCCCCACATGAGTGATATCTCAAACAGTCTACGCTTTGATCTTTCCCTGGAATACCAGTAGTAGTTTCCGATGCACATCTGGTGGCATTCTGTAATCTGTGGTTCTTCAAAGTATTGATGAAACACAGAAATTGCATCGGGATTGAATACAACAATCTCAATGGGCACTTTCCTCCATGGGAGTAATGTCTCAAAGAGTGTACGCTTTGATCGTTCCTTGGAAGACCAGTAGTAATTTCCGATGCACATCTGGTGGCATTCTGTAATCTGTGGACTATCAGAGTGTTGGTGAAACACAGAAATAGCATCGGGATTTAATACAACAGTCACCATGCGCACTTTCCTCCATGGGAGTAATGTCTCAAACAGTCTACGTTTTGATCGTTCCCTGGAAGATCAGTAGTAGTTTCCGATGCACATCTGGAGGCATTCTGTAATCTCTGGACTATCAGTGTGTTGATGAAACACAGAAATTGCATCGGGATTGAATACAACAGTCACCATGCGCACTTTCTTCCATGGGAGTAATTCTCAAACTTTCTACGCTTTGATCGTTCCCTGGAAGACCAGTAGTAGTTTCCGATGCACATCTGGTGGCATTCTGTAATCTGTGGACTATCAGAGTGTTGATGAAACACAGAAATAGCATCGGGATTGAATACAACAGTCACCATGCGCACTTTCCTCCATGGGAGTAATGTCTCAAACAGTCTACGCTTTGATCATTCCCTGGAAGACCAGTAGAAGTTTCCGATGCACATCTGGTGGCATTCTGTAATCTATGGACTATCAGAGTGTTGATGAAACACAGAAATTGCATCTTGATTGAATACAACAGTCACCATCCGCACTTTCCTCCATGGGAGTAACGTCTGAAACATTCTACGCTTTGATCGTTTCCTGGACGACCAGTAGTAGTTTCCGATGCACATGTGGTGGCATTCTGTAATCTGTGGACTATCAGAGTGTTGATGAAACATAGAAATAGCATCGGGATTGAATACAACAGTCACCATGCGCACTTTCCTCCATGGGAGTAACGTCTCAAACAGTCTACGCTTTGATCGTTCCCTGGATGACCAGTAGTAGTTTCCGATGGACATCTGGTGGCATTCTGTAATCTGTGGACTACCAGAGTGTTGATGAAACACAGAAATTGCATCGGGATTGAATACAACAGTCATCATCCGCACTTTCCTCCATGGGAGTAACGTCTGAAACATTCTACGCTTTGATCGTTCCCTGGGAGACCAGTAGCAGTTTCGTTTCACATCTGGAGGCATTCTGTAATATGTGGTTCTTCAAAGTATTGATGAAACACAGAAATTGCATCGGGATTGAATACAACAATCACCATGGGCACTTTCCTCCATGGGAGTAATGTCTCAAAGAGTGTACGCTTTGATCGTTCCTTGGAAGACCAGTAGTAATTTCCGATGCACATCTGGTGGCATTCTGTAATCCGTGGACTATCAGAGTGTTGGTGAAACACAGAAATAGCATCGGGATTGAATACAACAGTCACCATGCGCACTTACCTCCATGGGAGTAATGTCTCAAAGAGTCTACGCTTTGATCGTTAACTGGAAGACCAGTAGTAGTTTCCGATGCACATCTGGTGGATTTCTGTAATCTGTGGACTATCAGAGTGTTGATGAAACACAGAAATAGCATCGGGATTGAATACAACAGTCCCCATGCGCACTTTCCTCCATGGGAGAAATGTCTCAAACAGTCTACAGTTTCATCGTTTCCTGGAAGACCAGTAGTAGTTTCCGATGCACATCTGGAGGCATTCTGTAATCTGTGGACTATCAGTGTGTTGAAGAAAAACAGAAATTGCATCGGGAGTGAATACAACAGTCACAATCCGCACTTTCCTCCATGGGAGTAATGTCTGATACAGTCTACGATTTGATCGTTTCCAGGAAGACCAGTACTAGTTTCCAATGCACATCTGGAGGCATTCTGTAATCTGTGGACTATCAGAGTGTTGATGAAACACAGAGAATGCATCCGGATTGAATAAAACAGTCACCATAAGCACTTTCCTCCACGGGATTGATATCTCAAACAGTCTACGTTTTGATCGTTCCCTGGAATACCAGTAGTAGTTTCCGATGCACATCTGGTGGCATTCTGTAATCTGTGGGCTATCAGTGTGTTGATGAAACACAGATATAGCATCGGGATTGAATACAACAGTCACCATGCGCACTTTCCTCCATGGGAGTAATGTCTCAAAGTCTACGCTTTGATCGTTCCCTGGAAGACCAGTAGTAGTCTCCGATGCACATCTGGTGGCATTCTGTAATCTGTGGACTAACAGAGTGTTGATGAAACACAGAAATTGCATCGGGATTGAATACAACAGTCAATTTTCTCACTTTCCTCCATGGGAGTAATGTCTCAAACAGTCTACGCTTTGATAGTTCCCTGGAAGACCAGTAGTAATTTCCGATGCACATCTGGAGGCATTCTGCAATCTGTGGACTATCAGAGTGTTGATGAAACACAGAAATAGCATCGGGATTGAATACAACAGTCACCATGCGCACTTCCCTGCATGGGAGTAATGTCTGAAAGTCTACGCTTTGATCGTTCCCTGGAAGACCAGTAGTAGTCTCCGATGCACATCTGGTGGCATTCTGTATTCTGTGGACTATCAGAGTGTTGATGAAACACAGAAATTACATCGTGATTGAATACAACAGTCACAATGCGCACAATCCTCCATGTGAGTAATGTCTCAAACAGTCTACGCTTTGATCGTTATCTGGAAGACCAGTAGTAGATACCGATGGACATCGTGTGGCATTCTGTAATCTGTGGACTATCAGAGTGTTCATGAAACACAGAAATTGCATCGGGATTAAATACAACAATCACCATGCGCACATTCCTCTATGGGAGTAATGTCTCAAACAGTCTACGCTTTGATCATTCCCTGGAAGGCCAGTAGAAGTTTCCGATGCAGTTCTGGTGGCATTCTGTAATCTATGGACTATCAGAGTGTTGATGAAACACGGAAATTGCATCGGGATTGAATACAACAGTCACCATCCGCACTTTCTCCATGGGAGTAACGTCTGAAACATTCTACGCTTTGATCGTCTCCTGGACGACCAGTAGTAGTTTCCGATGCACATCTGGTGGCATTCTGTAATCTGTGGACTATCAGAGTGTTAATGAAACACAGGAATAGCATCGGGATTGAATACATCAGTCACCATGCGCACTTTCCTCCATGGGAGTAACGTCTCAAACAGTCTACGATTTGATCGTTCCCTGGAAGACCAGTAGTAGTTTCCGATGGACATCTGGTGGCATTCTGTAATCTGCGGACTACCAGAGTGTTGATGAAACACAGAAATTGCATCGGGATTGAATACAACAGTCACCATGCGCACTTTCCTCCATGGGAGTAATGTCTGAAGCAGTCTACGCTTTGATCGTTCCCTGGAATACCAGTAGTAGTTTTCGATGCACATCTGGAGGCATTCTGTAATCTGTGGACTATCAGAGAGTTGATGAACACAGAAATTGCATCGTGATTGAATACAACAGTCAACATGCGCACATTCCTCCATGGGAGTAATGTCTCAAACAGTCTACGCTTTGATCGTTCCCTGGAAGACCAGTAGTAGTTTCTGATGCACATCTGGAGGTATTCTGTAATCTGTGGTCTAGCCGGGTGTTGATAAAAGACAGAAATTGCATCGGGATTAAATACAACAGTCACCATGCCCACTTTCCTCCATGGGAGTAATGTCTCAAACAGTCTAAGCTCTGATCGTTCCCTGGAAGACCAGTAGTAGTTTCGATTCACATCTGGTGGCATTCTGTAATCTGTGGTTCTTCAAAGTATTGATGAAACACAGAAATTGCATCGGGATTGTATACAACAATCACCATGGGCACTTTCCTCCATGGGAGTAATGTCTCAAAGAGTGTACACTTTGATCGTTCCTTGGAAGACCAGTAGTAATTTCCGATGCACATCTGGTGGCATTCTGTAATCTGTGGACTATCAGAGTGTTGATGAAACACAGATACAGCATCGGGATGGAATACAACAGTCACCATGCGGACTTTCCTCCATGGGAGTAATGTCTCAAACAGTCTAGGGTTTGATCGCTCCCTGGAAGACCAGTAGTAGTTTCCGATGCATATCTGGAGGCATTCTGTAATCTGTGGACTATCAGAGTGTTGATGAAGAACAGAAATTGCATCGTGAGTGAATACAACAGTCATAATCCGCACTTTCCTCCATGGGAGTAATGTCTGATACAGTCTACGATTTGATCGTTTCCAGGAAGACCAGTAGTAGTTTCCAATGCACATCTGGAGGCATTCTGAAATTTGTGGACTAACTGAGTGTTGATAAAACACAGAAATTGCAATGGGATTGAATACAACAGTCACCATGCGCACTTGCCTCCATGGGAGTAATGTCTCAAACAGTCTACGATTTGATCGTTCCCAGGAAGACCAGTAGTAGTTTCCGATACACATCTGGTGGCGTTCTGTAATCTGTGGACTACCAGAGTGTTCATGAAACACAGAAATTGCAACGGGATTGAATACAACAGTCAATACTCGCATTTCCTCCATGGGAAAATGTCTCAAAGAGTGTACGCTTTGATCGTTCCCTGGAACACAGGTAGTAATTTCCGATGCACATCTGGTGGCATTCTGTAACCTGTGGACTATCAGAGTGTTGGTGAAACACAGAAATAGCATCGGAATTGAATACAACAGTCACCATGCGCACTTACCTCCATGGGAGTAATGTCTCAAACAGTCTACGCTTTGGTCGTTCCCTGGAAGACCAGTAGTAGTTTCCGATGCACATCTGGTAGCATTCTGTAATCTGTGGACTATCAGAGTGTTGATGAAACACAGATATTGCATCCGGATTGAATACAACAGTCACCATGCGCACTTTCCACCATGGGAGTAATGTCTCAAACAGTCTACGCGTTGATCGTTCCCTGGAAGACCAGTAGTGGTTTCCGATGCACAACTGGTGGCGTTCTGTAATCTGTAGACTATCAGAGTGTTGATGAAACACAGAAAATGCATCGGGATTAAATACAACAGTCACCATGTGCACTTTCCCCCACGTGAGTGATATCTCAAACAGTCTACGCTAGGATCGTTCCCTGGAATACCAGTAGTAGTTTAAGATGCACATCTGGTGGCATTCTGTAATCTGTGGACTATCAGAGAGTTGATGAAACACAGAAATAGCATCGGGATTGAATACAACAGTCACCATGCGCACATTCCTCCATGGGAGTAATGTCTCAAACAGTCCACGCTTTGATCATTCCCTGGAAGACCAGTAGTAGTTTCCGATGCACATCTGGTGGCAATCTGTAATCTGTGGACTATCAGAGTGTTGATGAAACACAGATATAGCATCGGGATTGAATACAACAGTCACCATGCGCACTTTCCTCCATGGGAGTAATGTCTCAAAGAGTGTTCGCTTTGATCGTTCCTTGGAAGACCAGTATTAATTTCCGATGCACATCTGGTGGCATTCTGTAATCTGCGGACTATCAGAGTGTTGATGAAACACAGATATAGCATCGGGATTGAATACTACAGTCACCATGCGCACTTTCCTCCATGGGAGTAATGTCTCAAACAGTCTAGGGTTTGATCGCTCCCTGGAAGACCAGTAGTAGTTTCCGATTCACATCTGGAGGCATTCTGTAATCTGCGGACTACCAGAGTGTTGATGAAACACAGAAATTGCATCGGGATTGAATACAACAGTCACCATGCGCACATTCCTCTATGGGAGTAATGTCTCAAACAGTCTACGCTTTGATCATTCCCTGGAAGGCCAGTAGAAGTTTCCGATGCAGATCTGGTGGCATTCTGTAATCTATGGACTATCAGAGTGTTGATGAAACACGGAAATTGCATCGGGATTGAATACAACAGTCACCATCCGCACTTTCTCCATGGGCGTAACGTCTGAAACATTCTACGCTTTGATCGTTTCCTGGACGACCAGTAGTAGTTTCCGATGCACAACTGGTGGCGTTCTGTAATCTGTAGACTATCAGAGTGTTGATGAAACACAGAAAATGCATCGGGATTAAATACAACAGTCACCATGTGCACTTTCCCCCACGTGAGTGATATCTCAAACAGTCTACGCTTTGATCGTTCCCTGGAATACCAGTAGTAGTTTCCGATGCACATCTGGTGGCATTCTGTACTCTGTGGACTATCAGAGAGTTGATGAAACACAGAAATAGCATCGGGATTGAATACAAGAGTCACCATGCGCACTTTCTTCCATGGGATTAATGTCTCAAACAGTCTACGCTTTGATCCTTCCTGGAAGACCAGTAGTAGTCTCCGATACACATCTGGTGGCGTTCTGTAATCTGTGGACTACCAGAGTGTTCATGAAACACAGAAATTGCAACGGGATTGAATACAACAGTCAATACTCGCATTTCCTCCATGGGAAAATGTCTCAAAGAGTGTACGCTTTGATCGTTCCCTGGAACACAGGTAGTAATTTCCGATGCACATCTGGTGGCATTCTGTAACCTGTGGACTATCAGAGTGTTGGTGAAACACAGAAATAGCATCGGAATTGAATACAACAGTCACCATGCGCACTTACCTCCATGGGAGTAATGTCTCAAACAGTCTACGCTTTGGTCGTTCCCTGGAAGACCAGTAGTAGTTTCCGATGCACATCTGGTGGAATTCTGTAATCTGTGGACTATCAGAGTGTTGATGAAACACAGAAATTGCATCGTGATTGAGTACAACAGTCACCATGCGCACTTTCCACCATGGGAGTAATGTCTCAAACAGTCTACGCGTTGATCGTTCCCTGGAAGACCAGTAGTGGTTTCCGATGCACAACTGGTGGCGTTCTGTAATCTGTAGACTATCAGAGTGTTGATGAAACACAGAAAATGCATCGGGATTAAATACAACAGTCACCATGTGCACTTTCCCCCACGTGAGTGATATCTCAAACAGTCTACGCTAGGATCGTTCCCTGGAATACCAGTAGTAGTTTAAGATGCACATCTGGTGGCATTCTGTAATCTGTGGACTATCAGAGAGTTGATGAAACACAGAAATAGCATCGGGATTGAATACAACAGTCACCATGCGCACATTCCTCCATGGGAGTAATGTCTCAAACAGTCCACGCTTTGATCGTTCCCTGGAAGACCAGTAGTAGTTTCCGATGCACATCTGGTGGCAATCTGTAATCTGTGGACTATCAGAGTGTTGATGAAACACAGATATAGCATCGGGATTGAATACAACAGTCACCATGCGCACTTTCCTCCATGGGAGTAATGTCTCAAAGAGTGTTCGCTTTGATCGTTCCTTGGAAGACCAGTATTAATTTCCGATGCACATCTGGTGGCATTCTGTAATCTGTGGACTATCAGAGTGTTGATGAAACACAGATATAGCATCGGGATTGAATACTACAGTCACCATGCGCACTTTCCTCCATGGGAGTAATGTCTCAAACAGTCTAGGGTTTGATCGCTCCCTGGAAGACCAGTAGTAGTTTCCGATTCACATCTGGAGGCATTCTGTAATCTGCGGACTACCAGAGTGTTGATGAAACACAGAAATTGCATCGGGATTGAATACAACAGTCACCATGCGCACATTCCTCTATGGGAGTAATGTCTCAAACAGTCTACGCTTTGATCATTCCCTGGAAGGCCAGTAGAAGTTTCCAATGCAGATCTGGTGGCATTCTGTAATCTATGGACTATCAGAGTGTTGATGAAACACGGAAATTGCATCGGGATTGAATACAACAGTCACCATCCGCACTTTCTCCATGGGAGTAACGTCTGAAACATTCTACGCTTTGATCGTTTCCTGGACGACCAGTAGTAGTTTCCGATGCACATCTGGTGGCATTCTGTAATCTGTGAACTATCAGAGTGTTAATGAAACACAGGAATAGCATCGGGATTGAATACATCAGTCACCATGCGCACTTTCCTCCATGGGAGTAATGTCTCAAACAGTCTACGCGTTGATCGTTCCCTGGAAGACCAGTAGTGGTTTCCGATGCACAACTGGTGGCGTTCTGTAATCTGTAGACTATCAGAGTGTTGATGAAACACAGAAAATGCATCGGGATTGAATACAAGAGTCACCATGCGCACTTTCTTCCATGGGAGTAATGTCTCAAACAGTCTACGCTTTGATCCTTCCAGGAAGACCAGTAGTAGTCTCCGATACACATCTGGTGGCGTTCTGTAATCTGTGGACTACCAGAGTGTTCATGAAACACAGAAATTGCAACGGGATTGAATACAACAGTCAATACTCGCATTTCCTCCATGGGAAAATGTCTCAAAGAGTGTACGCTTTGATCGTTCCCTGGAAGACCAGTAGTAGTTTCCGATGCACATCTGGAGGTATTCTGTAATCTGTGGTCTAGCCGGGTGTTGATAAAAGACAGAAATTGCATCGGGATTAAATACAACAGTCACCATGCCCACTTTCCTCCATGGGAGTAATGTCTCAAACAGTCTAAGCTCTGATCGTTCCCTGGAAGACCAGTAGCAGTTTCGATTCACATCTGGAGGCATTCTGTAATCTGTGGTTCCTCAAAGTATTGATGAAACACAGAAATTGCATCGGGATTGAATACAACAATCACCATGGGCACTTTCCTCCATGGGAGTAATGTCTCAAAGAGTGTACGCTTTGATCGTTCCTTGGAAGACCAGTAGTAATTTCCGATGCACATCTGGTGGCATTCTGTAATCTGTGGACTATCAGAGTGTTGGTGAAACACAGAAAATGCATCGGGATTAAATACAACAGTCACCATGTGCACTTTCCCCCACGTGAGTGATATCTCAAACAGTCTACGCTTTGATAGTTCCCTGGAATACCAGTAGTAGTTTCCGATGCACATCTGGTGGCATTCTGTAATCTGTGGACTATCAGAGAGTTGATGAACACAGAAATTGCATCGGGATTGAATACAACAGTCAACATGCGCACATTCCTCCATGGGAGTAATGTCTCAAACAGTCTACGCTTTGATCGTTCCCTGGAAGACCAGTAGTAGTTTCTGATGCACATCTGGAGGTATTCTGTAATCTGTGGTCTAGCCGGGTGTTGATAAAAGACAGAAATTGCATCGGGATTAAATACAACAGTCACCATGCCCACTTTCCTCCATGGGAGTAATGTCTCAAACAGTCTAAGCTCTGATCGTTCCCTGGAAGACCAGTAGCAGGTTCGATTCACATCTGGAGGCATTCTGTAATCTGTGGTTCTTCAAAGTATTGATGAAACACAGAAATTGCATCGGGATTGAATACAACAATCACCATGGGCACTTTCCTCCATGGGAGTAATGTCTCAAAGAGTGTACGCTTTGGTCGTTCCTTGGAAGACCAGTAGTAATTTCCGATGCACATCTGATGGCATTCTGTAATCTGTGGACTATCAGAGTGTTGGTGAAACACAGAAATAGCATCGGGATTGAATACAACAGTCACCATGCGCACTTTCCTCCATGGGAGTAATGTCTCAAACAGTCTAGGGTTTGATCGCTCCCTGGAAGACCAGTAGTAGTTTCCGATGCACATCTGGAGGCATTCTGTAATCTGTGGACTATCAGATGGTTGATTAAAAACAGAAATTGCATCGGGAGTGAATACAACAGTCACAATCCGCACTTTCCTCCATGGGAGTAATGTCTCAAACAGTCTACGCGTTGATCGTTCCCTGGAAGACCAGTAGTAGTCTCCGATACACATCTGGTGGTGTTCTGTAATCTGTGGACTACCAGAGTGTTCATGAAACACAGAAATTGCAACGGGATTGAATACAACAGTCAATACTCGCATTTCCTCCATGGGAGTAATGTCTCAAAGAGTGTACGCTTTGATCGTTCCCTGGAACACCAGTAGTAATTTCCGATGCACATCTGGTGGCATTCTGTAACCTGTGGACAATCAGAGTGTTGGTGAAACACAGAAATAGCATCGGGATTGAATACAACAGTCACCATGCGCACTTACCTCCATGGGAGTAATGTCTCAAACAGTCTACGCTTTGATCGTTCCCTGGAAGACCAGGTTAGTTTCCGATGCACATCTGGTAGCATTCTGTAATCTGTATACTATCAGAGTGTTGATGAAACACAGATATTGCATCCGGATTGAATACAACAGTCACCATGCGCACTTTCCTCCATGGGAGTAATGTCTCAAACAGTCTACGTTTTGATCGTTCCCTGGAAGACCAGTAGTAGTTTCCGATGCACATCTGGAGGCATTCTGTAATCTCTGGACTATCAGTGTGTTGATGAAACACAGAAATTGCATCGGGATTGAACACAACAGTCACCATGCGCACTTTCCTCCATGGGAGTAATTCTCAAACTTTCTAAGCTTTGATCGTTCCCTGGAAGACCAGTAGTAGTTTCCGATGCACATCTGGTGGCATTCTGTAATCTGTGGACTATCAGAGTGTTGATGAAACACAGAAATAGCATCGGGATTGAATACAACAGTCACCATGCGCACTTTCCTCCATGGGAGTAACGTCTCAAACAGTCTACGCTTTGATCGTTCACTGGAACACCAGTAGTAATTTCCAATGCACATCTGGTGGCATTCTGTTACCTGTGGACTATCAGAGTGTTGGTGAAACACAGAAATAGCATCGGAATTGAATACAACAGTCACCATGCGCACTTACCTCCATGGGAGTAATGTCTCAAACAGTCTACGCTTTGATCGTTCCCTGGAAGACCAGTAGTAGTTTCCGATGCACATCTGGTAGCATTCTGCAATCTGTGGACTATCAGAGTGTTGATGAAACACAGATATTGCATCCGGATTGAATACAACAGTCACCATGCGCAGTTTCCTCCATGGGAGTAATGTCTCAAACAGTCTACGCGTTGATCGCTCCCTGGAAGACCAGTAGTGGTTTCCGATGCACAACTGGTGGCGTTCTGTAATCTGTAGACTATCAGAGTGTTGATGAAACACAGAAAATGCATCGGGATTAAATACAACAGTCACCATGTGCACTTTCCCCCACGTGAGTGATATCTCAAACAGTCTACGCTTTGATCGTTCCCTCGAATACCAGTAGTAGTTTCCGATGCACATCTGGTGGCATTCTGTAATCTGTGGACTATCAGAGAGTTGATGAAACACAGAAATAGCATCGGGATTGAATACAACTGTCACCATGCGCACTTAACTCCATGGGAGTAATGTCTCAAACAGTCTACGCTTTAATCGTTCCCTGGAAGACCAGTAGTAGTTTCCGATGCACATCTGGTAGCATTCTGTAATCTGTGGACTATCAGAGTGTTGATGAAACACAGATATTGCATCCGATTTGAATACAACAGTCACCATGCGCACTTACCTCCATGGGAGTAATGTCTCAAACAGTCTACGCTTTGATCGTTCCCTGGAATACCAGTAGTAGTTTTCGATGCACATCAGGAGGCATTCTGTAATCTGTAGACTATCAGAGAGTTGATGAACACAGAAATTGCATCGGGATTGAATACAACAGTCAACATGCGCACATTCCTCCATGGGAGTAATGTCTCAAACAGTCTACGCTTTGATCGTTCCCTGGAAGACCAGTAGTAGTTTCTGATGCACATCTGGAGGTATTCTGTAATCTGTGGTCTAGCCGGGTGTTGATAAAAGACTGAAATTGCATCGGAATTAAATACAACAGTCACCATGCCCACTTTCCTCCATGGGAGTAATGTCTCAAACAGTCTAAGCTCTGATCGTTCCCTGGAAGACCAGTAGCAGTTTCGATTCACATCTGGAGGCATTCTGTAATCTGTGGTTCTTCAAAGTATTGATGAAACACAGAAATTGCATCGGGATTGAATACAACAATCAGCATGGGCACTTTCCTCCATGGGAGTAATGTCTCAAAGAGTGTGCGCTTTGATCGTTCCTTGGAAGACCAGTAGTAATTTCCGACGCACATCTGGTGGCATTCTGTAATCTGTGGACTATCAGAGTGTTGGTGAAACACAGAAATAGCATCAGGATTGAATACAACAGTCACCATGCGCACTTTCCTCCATGGGAGTAATGTCTCAAACAGTCTAGGGTTTGATCGCTACCTGGAAGACCAGTAGTAGTTTCCGATGCACAACTGGTGGCGTTCTGTAATCTGTAGACTATCAGAGTGCTGATGAAACACAGAAAATGCATCGGGATTAAATACAAAAGTCACCATGTACACTTTCCCCCACAAGAGTGATATCTCAAACACTCTACGCTTTGATCATTCCCTGGAATACCAGTAGTAGTTTCCGATGCACATCTGGTGGCATTCTGTAATCTGTGGACTATCAGAGAGTTGATGAAACACAGAAATAACATCGGGATTGAATACAAGAGTCACCATGCGCACTTTCTTCCATGGGAGTAATGTCTCAAACAGTCTACGCTTTGATCCTTCCTGGAAGACCAGTAGTAGTCTCCGATACACATCTGGTGGCGTTCTGTAATCTGTGGACTACCAGAGTGTTCATGAAACACAGAAATTGCAACGGGATTCAATACAACAGTCAATACTCGCATTTCCCCCATGGGAGTAATGTCTCAAAGAGTGTACGCTTTGATCGTTCCCTGGAACACCAGTAGTAATTTCCGATGCACATCTGGTGGCATTCTGTAACCTGTGGACAATCAGAGTGTTGGTGAAACACAGAAATAGCATCGGGATTGAATACAACAGTAACCATGCGCACTTACCTCCATGGGAGTAATGTCTCAAACAGTCTACGTTTAGACCGTTCCCTGGAAGACCAGGTTAGTTTCCGATGCACATCTGGTAGCATTCTGTAATCTGTATACTATCAGAGTGTTGATGAAACACAGATATTGCATCCGGATTGAATACAACAGTCACCATGCGCACTTTCCTCCATGGGAGTAATGTCTCAAACAGTCTACGTTTTGATCGTTCCCTGGAAGACCAGTAGTAGTTTCCGATGCACATCTGGAGGCATTCTGTAATCTCTGGACTATCAGTGTGTTGATGAATCACAGAAATTGAATCGGGATGAACACAACAGTCACCATGCGCACTCTCCTCCATGGGAGTAATTCTCAACCTTTCTACGCTTTGATCGTTCCATGGAAGACCAGTAGTAGTTTCCGATGCACATCTGGTGGCATTCTGTAATCTGTGGACTATCAGAGTGTTGATGAAACACAGAAATAGCATCGGGATTGAATACAACAGTCACCATGCGCACTTTCCTCCATGGGAGTAATGTCTCAAACGGTCTACGCTTTGATCGTTCCCTGGAAGACCAGTAGTAGATACCGATCTACATCTGGTGGCATTCTGTAATCTGTGGACTATCAGAGTGTTCATGAAACACAGAAATTGCATCGGGATTAAATACAACAGTCACCATGCGCACATTCCTCCATGGGAGTAATGTCTCAAACAGTCTACGCTTTGATCATTCCCTGGAAGACCAGTAGAAGTTTCCGATGCACATCTGGTGGCATTCCGTAATCTATGGACTATCAGAGTGTTGATGAAACACAGAAATTGCATCGGGATTGAATACAACAGTCACCATCCGCACTTTCCTCCATTGGAGTAACGTCTAAAACATTCTACGCTTTGATCGTTTCCTGGACGACCAGTAGTAGTTTCCGATGCACATCTGGTGGCATTCTGTAATCTGTGGACTATCAGAGTGTTGATGAAACACAGAAATAGCATCGGGATTGAATACAACAGTCACCATGCGCACTTTCCTCCATGGGAGTAACGTCTCAAACAGTCTACGCTTTGATCGTTCCCTTTAAGAAAAGTAGTAGTTTCCGACGGACATCTGGTGGCATTCTGTAATCTGTGGACTACCAGAGTGTTGATGAAACACAGAAATTGCATCGGGATTGAATACAACAGTCACCATCCGCACTTTCCTCCATGGGAGTAATGTCTCAAGCAGTCTACGTTTTGATTGTTCCCCTGAAGACCTGTAGTAGTTTTCGATGCACATCTGGAGGCATTCTGTAATCTGTGGACTATCAGAGTGTTGATGAAACACAGAAATTCTCTCGGGATTGAATACAACAGTCACCATGCGCACTTTCCTCCATGGGAGTAATTTTCAAATAGTCTACGGTTTGATCGTTATCTGGAAGACCAGTAGTAGTTTCCGATGCACATCTAATGGCATTCTGTAATCGGTGGACTACCAGAATGTTGATGAAAAACAGAAATAGCATCGGGATTGAATACAAGAGTCATCATGAGCACCTTCCTCCTTGGGAGTAATGTCTCAAACAGTCTACGCTTTGATCGTTCCCTGGAAGACCAGTAGTAGTTTCCGATGCACATCTGGTGGCATTCTGTAATCTGTGGACTATCAGAGTGTTGATGAAACACAGAAATAGCATCGGGATTGAATACAAGAGTCACCATGCGCACTTTCTTCCATGTCAGTAATATCTCAAACAGTCTACGCTTTGATCCTTCCAGGAAGACCAGTAGTAGTCTCCGATACACATCTGGTGGCGTTCTGTAATCTGTGGACTACCAGAGTGTTCATGAAACACAGAAATTGCAACGGGATTGAATACAACAGTCACCATGCGCACTTACCTCCATGGGAGTAATGTCTCAAACAGTCTACGCTTTGATCGTTCCCTGGAATACCAGTAGTAGTTTTCGATGCACATCTGGAGGCATTCTGTAATCTGTGGACTATCAGAGAGTTGATGAACACAGAAATTGCATCGGGATTGAATACAACAGTCAACATGTGCACATTCCTCCACGGGAGTAATGTCTCAAACAGTCTACGCTTTGATCGTTCCCTGGAAGACCAGTAGTAGTTTCTGATGCACATCTGGAGGTATTCTGTAATCTGTGGTTCTTCAAAGTATTGATGAAACACAGAAATTGCATCGGGATTGAATACAACAATCACCATGGGCACTTTCCTCCATGGGAGTAATGTCTCAAAGAGTTTACGCTTTGATCGTACCTTGGAAGACCAGTAGTAGTCTCCAATGCACATCTGGAGGCATTTTGAAATTTGTGGACTAACTGAGTGTTGATGAAACACAGAAATAGCATCGGGATTGAATACAACAGTCACCATGCGCACTTTCCTCCATGGGAGTAACGTCTCAAACAGTCTACGCTTTGATCGTTCCCTTTCAGAAAAGTAGTAGTTTCCGATGGACATCTGGTGGCATTCCGTAATCTGTGGACTACCAGAGTGTTGATGAAACACAGAAATTGCATCGGGATTGAATACAACAGTCACCATCCGCACTTTCCTCCATGGGAGTAATGTCTCAAGCAGTCTACGTTTTGATTGTTCCCCTGAAGACCTGTAGTAGTTTTCGATGCACATCTGGAGGCATTCTGTAATCTGTGGACTATCAGAGTGTTGATGAAACACAGAAATTCTCTCGGGATTGAATACAACAGTCACCATGCGCACTTTCCTCCATGGGAGTAATTTTCAAATAGTCTACGCTTTGATCGTTATCTGGAAGACCAGTAGTAGTTTCCGATGCACATCTAATGGCATTCTGTAATCGGTGGACTACCAGAATGTTGATGAAAAACAGAAATAGCATCGGGATTGAATACAAGAGTCATCATGAGCACTTTCCTCCTTGGGAGTAATGTCTCAAACAGTCTACGCTTTGATCGTTCCCTGGAAGACCAGTAGTAGTTTCCGATGCACATCTGGTGGCATTCTGTAATCTGTGGACTATCAGAGTGTTGATGAAACACAGAAATAGCATCGGGATTGAATACAAGAGTCACCATGCGCACTTTCTTCCATGTCAGTAATATCTCAAACAGTCTACGCTTTGATCCTTCCAGGAAGACCAGTAGTAGTCTCCGATACACATCTGGTGGCGTTCTGTAATCTGTGGACTACCAGAGTGTTCATGAAACACAGAAATTGCATCGGGATTGAATACAACAGTCAACATGTGCACATTCCTCCACGGGAGTAATGTCTCAAACAGTCTACGCTTTGATCGTTCCCTGGAAGACCAGTAGTAGTTTCCGATGCACATCTGGTGGCATTCTGTAATCTGTGGACTATCAGAGTGTTGATGAAACACAGAAATTGCATCGGGATTGAATACAACAGTCACCATGTGCACTTTCCCCCACGTGAGTGATATTTCAAACAGTCTACGCTTTGATCGTTCCCTGGAATACCAGTAGTAGTTTCCGATGCACATCTGGTGGCATTCTGTACTCTGTGGACTATGAGAGAGTTGATGAAACACAGAAATAGCATCGGGATTGAATACAAGAGTCACCATGCGCACTTTCTTCCATGGGAGTAGTGTCTCAAACAGTCTACGCTTTGATCCTTCCTGGAAGACCAGTAGTAGTCTCCGATACACATCTGGTGGCGTTCTGTAATCTGTGGACTACCAGAGTGTTCATGAAACACAGAAATTGCAACGGGATTGAATACAACAGTCAATACTCGCATTTCCTCCATGGGAAAATGTCTCAAAGAGTGTACGCTTTGATCGTTCCCTGGAACACCAGTAGTAATTTCCGATGCACATCTGGTGGCATTCTGTAACCTGTGGACTATCAGAGTGTTGGTGAAACACAGAAATAGCATCGGAATTGAATACAACAGTCACCATGCGCACTTACCTCCATGGGAGTAATGTCTCAAACAGTCTACGCTTTGATCGTTCCCTGGAAGACCAGTAGTAGTTTCCGATGCACATCTGGTAGCATTCTGTAATCTGTGGACTATCAGAGTGTTGATGAAACACAGATATTGCATCCGGATTGAATACAACAGTCACCATGCGCACTTTCCTCCATGGGAGTAATGTCTCAAACAGTCTACGCGTTGATCGTTCCCTGGAAGACCAGTAGTGGTTTCCGATGCACAACTGGTGGCGTTCTGTAATCTGTAGACTATCAGAGTGTTGATGAAACACAGAAAATGCATCGGGATTAAATACAACAGTCACCATGTGCACTTTCCCCCACGTGAGTGATATCTCAAACAGTCTACGCTTTGATCGTTCCCTGGAATACCAGTAGTAGTTTCCGATGCACATCTGGTGGCATTCTGTAATCCGTGGACTATCAGAGTGTTCATGAAACACAGAAATTCCATCGGGATTAAATACAACAGTCACCATGCGCACATTCCTCCATGGGAGTAATGTCTCAAACAGTCTACGCTTTGATCATTCCCTGGAAGAGCAGTAGAAGTTTCCGATGCACATCTGGTAGCATTCTGTAATCTATGGACTATCAGAGTGTTGATGAAACACAGAAATTGCATCGGGATTGAATACAACAGTCACCATCCGCACTTTCCTCCATGGGAGTAACGTCTGAAACATTCTACGCTTTGATCGTTTCCTGGACGACCAGTAGTAGTTTCCGATGCACATCTGGTGGCATTCTGTAATCTGTGGACTATCAGAGTGTTGATGAAACACAGAAATAGCATCGGGATTGAATACAACAGTCACCATGCCCACTTTCCTCCATGGGAGTAACGTCTCAAACAGTCTACGCTTTCATCGTTCCCTGGAAGAAAAGTAGTACTTTCCGATGGACATCTGGTGGCATTCTGTAATCTGTGGACTACCAGAGTGTTGATGAAACACAGAAATTGCATCGGGATTGAATACAACAGTCACCATGCGCACTTTCCTCCATGGGAGTAATGTCTCAAGCAGTCTACGCTTTGATCGTTCCCTGGAATACCAGTAGTAGTTTTCGATGCACATCTGGAGGCATTCTGTAATCTGTGGACTATCAGAGAGTTGATGAACACAGAAATTGCATCGGGATTGAATACAACAGTCAACATGTGCACATTCCTCCACGGGAGTAATGTCTCAAACAGTCTACGCTTTGATCGTTCCCTGGAAGACCAGTAGTAGTTTCTGATGCACATCTGGAGGTATTCTGTAATCTGTGGTCTACCCGGGTGTTGATAAAAGACAGAAATTGCATCGGGATTAAATACAACAGTCACCATGCCCACTTTCCTCCATGGGAGTAATGTCTCAAACATTCTAAGTTCTGATCGTTCCCTGGGAGAACAGTAGTAGTTTCGTTTCACATCTGGAGGCATTCTGTAATCTGTGGTTCTTCAAAGTTTTGATGAAACACAGAAATTGCATCGGGATTGAATACAACAATCACCATTGGCACTTTCCTCCATGGGAGTAATGTCTCAAAGAGTGTACGCTTTGATCGTTCCTTGGAAGACAAGTAGTAGTTTCCAATGCACATCTGGAGGCATTCTGAAATTTGTGGACTAACTGAGTGTTGATAAAACACAGAAATTGCAATGGGATTGAATACAACAGTCACCATGCGCACTTTCCTCCATGGGAGTAATGTCTCAAACAGTCTACGCTTTGATCGTTCCCAGGAAGACCTGTAGTAGTTTCCGATGCACATCTGGTGGCAATCTGTAGTCTGTGGACTATCAGAGTGTTGATGAAACACAGAAATAGCATCGGGATTGAATACAACAGTCACCATGCGCACATTCATCCATGGGAGTAATGTCTCAAACAGTCTACGCGTTGATCGTTCCCTGGAAGACCAGTAGTGGTTTCCGATGCACAACTGGTGGCGTTCTGTAATCTGTAGACTATCAGAGTGTTGATGAAACACAGAAAATGCATCGGGATTAAATACAACAGTCACCATGTGCACTTTCCCCCACGTGAGTGATATCTCAAACAGTCTACGCTTTGATCGTTCCCTGGAATACCAGTAGTAGTATCCGATGCCCATCTGGTGGCATTCTGTACTCTGTGGACTATCAGAGAGTTAATGAAACACAGAAATAGCATCGGGATTGAATACAAGAGTCACCATGCGCACTTTCTTCCATGTCAGTAATATCTCAAACAGTCTACGCTTTGATCCTTCCGGGATGACCAGTAGTAGTCTCCGATACACATCTGGTGGCGTTCTGTAATCTGTGGACTACCAGAGTGTTCATGAAACACAGAAATTGCAACGGGATTGAATACAACAGTAACCATGCGCACTTACCTCAATGGGAGTAATGTCTCAAACAGTCTACGCTTTGATCGTTCCCTGGAATACCAGTAGTAGTTTTTGATGCACATCTGGAGGCATTCCGTAATCTGTGGACTATCAGAGAGTTGATGAACACAGAAATTGCATCGGGATTGAATACAACAGTCAACATGTGCACATTCCTCCACGGGAGTAATGTCTCAAACAGTCTACGCTTTGATCGTTCCCTGGAAGACCAGTAGTAGTTTCTGATGCACATCTGGAGGTATTCTGTAATCTGTGGTCTACCCGGGTGTTGATAAAAGACAGAAATTGCATCGGGATTAAATACAACAGTCACCATGCCCACTTTCCTCCATGGGAGTAATGTCTCAAACATTCTAAGTTCTGATCGTTCCCTGGGAGACCAGTAGTAGTTTCGTTTCACATCTGGAGGCATTCTGTAATCTGTCGTTCTTCAAAGTATTGATGAAACACAGAAATTGCATCGGGATTGAATACAACTATCACCATGGGCACTTTCCTCCATGGGAGTAATGTCTCAAAGAGTGTACGCTTTGATCGTTCCTTTTAAGACCAGTAGTTATTTCCGATGCACATCTGGTGGCATTCTGAAATTTGTGGACTAACTGAGTGTTGATAAAACACAGAAATTGCAATGGGATTGAATACAACAGTCACCATGCGCACTTTCCTCCATGGGAGTAATGTCTCAAACAGTCTACGCTTTGATCGTTCCCAGGAAGACCAGTAGTAGTTTCCGATGCACATCTGGTGGCAATCTGTAGTCTGTGGACTATCAGAGTGTTGATGAAACACAGAAATTGCATCGGGATTGAATACAACAGTCACCATGCGCACATTCATCCATGGGAGTAATGTCTCAAACAGTCTACGCGTTGATCGTTCCCTGGAAGACCAGTAGTGGTTTCCGATGCACAACTGGTGGCGTTCTGTAATCTGTAGACTATCAGAGTGTTGATGAAACCCAGAAAATGCATCGGGATTAAATACAACAGTCACCATGTGCACTTTCCCCCACGTGAGTGATATCTCAAACAGTCTACGCTTTGATCATTCCCTGGAATACCAGTAGTAGTTTCCGATGCCCATCTGGTGGCATTCTGTACTCTGTGGACTATCAGAGTGTTGATGAAACACAGAAATAGCATCGGGATTGAATACAACAGTCACCATGCGCACTTTCCTCCATGGGAGTAATGTCTCAAACAGTCTACGGTTTCATCGTTTCCTGGAAGACCAGTAGTAGTTTCCGATGCACATCTGGAGGCATTCTGTAATCTGTGGACTATGAGAGTGTTGATGAAAAACAGAAATTGCATCGGGAGTGAATACAACAGTAACAATCCGCACTTTCCTCCATGGGAGTAATGTCTGATACAGTCTACGATTTGATCGTTTCCAGGAAGACCAGTAGTAGTTTCCAATGCACATCTGGAGGCATTCTGAAATTTGTGGACTAACTGAGTGTTGATAAAACACAGAAATTGCAATGGGATTGAATACAACAGTCACCATGCGCACTTTCCTCCATGGAAGTAATGTCTCAAACAGTCTCCGCGTTGATCGTTCCCTGGAAGACCAGTAGTGCTTTCCGATGCACAACTGGTGGCATTCTGTAATCAGTGGACTATCAGAGTGTTGATGAAACACAGAAAATTCATCGGGATTAAATACAACAGTCACCATGTGCACTTTCCTCCACGTGAGTGATATCTCAAACAGTCTACGCTTTGATCGTTCCCTGGAATACCAGTAGTAATTACCAATGCACATCTGGTGGCATTCTGTAATCTGTGGACTATCAGAGAGTTGATGAAACACAGAAATAGCATCGGGATTGAATACAAGAGTCACCATGCGCACTTTCTTCCATGGGAGTAATGTCTCAAACAGTCTACGCTTTGATCTTTCCTGGAAGACCAATAGTAGTCTCCGATAAACATCTGGTGGCGTTCTGTAATCTGTGGACTACCAGAGTGTTCATGAAACACAGAAATTGCAACGGGATTGAATACAACAGTCAATACTCGCACCTTCCTCCATGGGAGTAATGTCTCAAAGAGTGTACGCTTTGATCTTTCCCTGGAAGACCAGTAGTAATTTCCGATGCACATCTGGTGGCATTCTGTAGTATGTGGACTATCAGAGTGTTGGTGAAACACAGAAATAGCATCGGGATTGAATACAACAGTCACCATGCGCACTTACCTAGATGGGAGTAATGTCTCAAACAGTCTACGATTTGATCGTTCCCTGGAAGACCAGTAGTAGTTTCCGATGCACATCTGGTAGCATTCTGTAATCTGTGGACTATCAGAGTGTTGATGAAACACAGAAATTGCGTCGGGATTGAATACAACAGTCACCATGCGCACTTTCCTCCATATGAGTAATGTCTCAAACAGTCTACGCATTGATCGTTCCCTGTAAGACCAGTAGTAGTTTCCGATGCACATCTGGAGGCATTCTGTAATCTGTGGACCCTCAAAGTGTTGTTGAAACACAGAAATTGCATCGGGATTGAATACAACAGTCACCGTCCGCACTTTCCTCCATGGCAGTAAGTCTCAAACAGTCTACGCTTTGATCGTTCCCAGGAAGACTAGTAGTAGTTTCCGATGCACATCTGGAGGCAATCTGTAAGCTGTGGACAATCAGAGTGTTGCTGAAAGATAGAAATTGCATGGGATGGAATACAACAGTCACCATCAGCACTTTTCTCCATGGCAGTAATATCTTAAATAGTCTACGCTTTGATCGTTCCATGGCATACCAGTAGTAGCTTCCGATGCACATCTGGAGGCATTCTGTAATCTGTGTACCTTCAAAGTGTTGATGAAACACAGAAATTGCAATGGAGTGAATACAACAGTCACAATCCGCTCTTTCCTCCATGGGAGTAATGTCTGATACAGTCTACGCTTTGATCGTATCCAGGAAGACCAGTAGTAGTTTCCAATGCGCATCTGGAGGCATTCTGAAACTAGTGGACTAACTGAGTGTTGATAAAACATAGAAATTGCAATGGGATTGAATACAACAGTCACCATCGCACTTTCCTCCATGGGAGTAATGTCTCAAACAGTCTACGCTTTGATCGTTCCCAGGAAGACCAGTAGTAGTTTCCGATGCACATCTGGAGGCATTCTGTAATCTGTGGACTAACTGAGTGTTGATGAAACACAGAAATTGCAATGGGATTGAATACAACAGTCACCATGCGCACTTACCTCCATGGGAGTAATGTCTCAAACAGTCTACGCGTTGATCGTCCCCTGGAAGACCAGTAGTAGTTTCCAATGCACATCTGGTGGCATTCTGTAATCTGTGGACTATCATAGTGTTGATGAAACACTGAAATTGAATCGGGATTGAATACAACAGTCACCATCCGCACTTTCCTCCATGGGAGTAATGTCTGAAACAGTCTACGATTTGATCGTTCCCTGGAAGACCATTAGTAGTTTCCGGTGCACATCTGGAAGCATTCTGTAATCTGTGGACCTTCAAAATGTTGATGAAACACAGAAATTGCATCGGGAGTGAATACAACAGTCACCATCCGCACTTTCCTCCATGGCAGTAACGTCTGAAACAGTCTACGCTTTGATCGTTCCCAGGAAGACCAGTAGTAGTTTCCGATGCACATCTGGAGGCAATCTGCAATATGTGGACTATCAGAGTGTTGATGAAAATCAGAAGTTGCATCGGGATTGAATACAACAGTCACCATGCGCACTATCCTCCATGGGAGTAATGTCTCAAACAGTATACGTTTTGATTGTTCCCTGGAAGAGCAGTAGACGTTTTCGATGCACATCTGGAGGCATTCTGTAATCTGTGGACTATCAGAGTGTTGATGAAACTCTGAAATTGAATCGGGATTGAATACAACAGTCACCTTGCGCACTTCCCTCCATGGGAGTAATGTCTCAAACAGTCTACGATTTGATCGTTCCCTGGAACACCAGTAGTACTTTCCGATGCACATCTGGTGGCATTCTTTAATCTGTGGACTATCAGAGTGTTGATGAAACACAGAAATTGCATCGAGATTGAATACAACGGTTAATATTCGCACTTTCGTCCATGGGAGTAATGTCTCAAACAGTCTACGCTTTGATCGTTCCCTGGAAAACCAGTAGTAATTTCCGATGCTCATCTGGAGGCATTCTGTAATCTGTGGACTATCAGAGTGTTGATGAAACACAGGAATTGCATCGGGATTGAATACAACAGTCACCATGCGCATTTTCCTCCATGGGAGTAATTCTCAAACATCCTACGCTTTGATCGTTCCCTGGAAGACCTGTAGTAGTTTTCGATTCACATCTGGTAGCATTAAGTAATCTGTGGACTATCAGAGTGTTGGTGAAACACAGAAATAGCATCGGGATTGAATACAACAGTCACCATGCGCACTTTCCTCCATGGGAGTAATGTCTCAAACAGTCTACGCTTTGATCGTTCCCTGGAAGACCAGTAGTAGTTTCCGATGCACGTCTGGTGGCATTCTGTAATCTGTGGACTATCAGAGTGTTGATGAAACACAGAAATTGCATCGAGATTGAATACAACGGTTAATATTCGCACTTTCGTCCATGGGAGTAATGTCTCAAACAGTCTACGCTTTGATCGTTCACTGGAAGACCAGTAGTAGTTTCCGATGCACATCTGGTGGCATTCTGGAATCTGTGGACTAACTGAGTGTTGATAAAACACAGAAATTGCAATGGGATTGAATCCAACAGTCACCATGCGCACTTTCCTCCATGGGAGTAATGTCTCAAACAGACTACGCTTTGATCGTTCCCTGGAAGACAAGTAGTAGTTTCCGATGCACATCTGGTGGCATTCTGTAATCTGTGGACTAACTGAGTGTTAATGAAACACAGAAATTGCATCGGGATTGAATACAACAGTCACCATGCGCACTTTCCTCCACGGGAGTGATATCTTAAACAGTCTACGGTTTGATCGTTCCCTGGAATACCAGTAGTAGTTTCCGATGCACATCTGGTGGCATTCCGTAATCAGTGGACTATCAGAGTGTTGATGAAACACAGAAATAGCATCGGGATTGAATACAACAGTCACCATGCGCACTTTCCTCCATGGGAGTAATGTCTCAAACAGTATATGCTTTGATCGTTCCCTGGAAGACCAGTAGTAGTTTCCGATGCACGTCTGGTGGCATTCTGTAATCTGTGGACTAACAGAGTGTAGATGAAAGACAGAAATTGCATCGGGATGGAATACAACGGTCAATATTCGCACTTTCCTCCATGGGGGTAATGTCTCAAACGGTCTACGCTTTGATCGTTCCCTGGAAGACCAGTAGTAATTTCCGATGCACATCTGGAGGCATTCTGTAATCTGTGGACTATCAGAGTGTTGATGAAACATAGGAATTGAATCAGGATTGAATACAACAGTCACCATGCGCACATTCCCCCATGGGAGTAATTCTCAAATATTCTACGCTTTGATCGTTCCCTGAAAGACCAGTAGTAATTTCCGTTTCACATCTGGTGGCATTCAGTAATCTGTGGACTATCAGAGTGTTCGAGAAACACAGAAATAGCATCGGGATTGAATACAACAGTCACCATGCGCACATTCCTCCATGGGAGTAATGTCTCAAACAGTCTACGCTTTGATCGTTCCCTGGAAAACCAGTAGAAGTTTCCGATGCACATCTGGTGGCATTCTGTAATCTATGGACTATCAGAGTGTTGATGAAACACAGAAAGTTCATCGGGATTGAATACAACAGTCACCATGCGCACTTTCCTCCATGGGAGTAAGGTCTCAAACAGTCTACGTTTTGATTGTTCCTTGGAAGACCAGTAGTAGTTTTCGATGCACAAATGGAGGCATTCTGTAATCTGCGGACTATCAGAGTGTTGATGAAACACAGAAATTTCATCGGGATTGAATACAACAGTCACCATGCGCACTTTCCTCCATGGGAGTAATTCTCAAACAGTTTACGCTTTGATCGTTCCCTGAAAGACCAGTAGTGGTTTCCGATGCACAACTGGTGGCATTCTGTAATCTGTGGACCATCAGAGTGTTGATGAAACACAGAGAATGCATCGGGATTGAATACAACAATCACCATGCCCACTTTCCTCCACGGGAGTGATATCCCAAACAGTCTACGATTTGATCGTTCCCTGGAATACCAGTAGTAGTTTCAGATGCACATCTGGTGGCATTCTGTAATCAGTGGACTATCAGAGTGTTGATGAAACACAGTAATAGCATCGGGATTGAATACAACAGTCACCATGCGCACTTTCCTCCATGGGAGTAATGTCTCAAACAGTATACGCTTTGATCGTTCCCTGGACGACCAGTAGTAATTACCAATGCACATCTGGAGGCATTCTGTAATCTGTGGACTATCAGAGTGTTGATGAAACACAGAAATTGCATCGGGATTGAATACAACAGTCACCATGCGCACTTTCCTCCATGGGAGTAATTCTCAAACATTCGACGCTTTGATCGTTACCTGGAAGACCAGTAGTAGTTTCCGATGCACATCTGGTGTCATTCAGTAATCTGTGGACTATCAGAGTGTTGGTGAAACACAGAAATAGCATCGGGATTGATTACAACAGTCACCATGCGCACTTTCCTCCATGGGAGTAATGTCTCAAACAGTCTACGCTTTGATCGTTCCCTGCAAGACCAGTAGTAGTTTCCGATGCACATCTGGTGGCATTCTGTAATCTGTGGACTATCAGAGTGTTGATGAAACACAGAAATTGCATCGGGATTGAATACAACAGTCACTATCCGCACATTCTTCCATGGGAGTAATGTCTCAAACAGTCTACGCTTTGATCGTTCCCTGGAAGACCAGTAGAAGTTTCCGATGCACATCTGGTAGCATTCTGTAATCTATGGACTATCAGAGTGTTGATGAAACACAGAAATTGGATCGGGATTGAATACAACTGTCACCGTGCGCACTTTCCTCCATGGGAGTAATGTCTCAAACTGTCTACGTTTTGATTGTTCCCTGGAAGACCAGTAGTAGTTTTCGATGCACAAATGGAGGCAATCTGGAATCTGTGGACTATCAGAGTGTTGATGAAACACAGAAATTCCATCGGGATTGAATACAACAGTCACCATGCGCACTTTCCTCCATGGGAGTAATTCTCAAACAGTCTACGCTTTGATCGTTCCCTGGAAGACCAGTAGTAGTTTCCGATGCACATCTGGTGGAATTCTGTAATCTGTGGACTATCAGAGTGTTGATGAAACACAGAAATTGCATCGTGATTGAGTACAACAGTCACCATGCGCACTTCCCTTCATGGGAGTAATGTCTCAAACAGTCTACGATTTGATCGTTCCCTGGAACACCAGTAGTAGTTTCTGATGCACATCTGGTGGCATTCTGTAATCTGTGGACTATCAGAATGTTGATGAAACACAGAAATTGCATCGGGATTGAATACAACAGTCACAATGTGCACATTCCTCCATGTGTGTAATGTCACAAACAGTCTACGCTTTGATCGTTCCCTGAATGACCAGTAGTGATTTCCGATGCACAACTGGTGGCATTCTGTAATCTGTGGACTATCAGAGTGTTGATGAAACACAGAAATTGCATCGGGATTGTATACAACAGTCACCATGCGCACTTTCCTCCATGGGAGTAATTCTCAAACATTCTACGCTTTGATCGTTCCCTCGAAGACCAGTAGTAGTTTCCGATGCACATCTGGGGGCATTCAGTAATCTATGGACTATCAGAGTGTTGGTGAAATACAGATATAGCATCGGGATTGAATTCAACAAACACCATGCGCACTTTTCTCTATGGGAGTAATGTCTCAAACAGTATACGCTTTGATCGTTCCCTGGAAGACCATTAGTAGTTTCCGGTGCACATCTGGAAGCATTCTGTAATCTGTGGACCTTTAAAATGTTGATAAAACACAGAAATTGCATCGGGAGTTAATACAACAGTCACCATCCGCACTTTCCTCCATGGGAGTAACGTCTGAAACAGTCTACGCTTTGATCGTTCCCAGGAAGACCAGTAGTAGTTTCCGATGCACATCTGGAGGCAATCTGTAATATGTGGACTATCAGAGTGTTGATGAAAATCAGAAATTGCATCGGGATTGAATACAGCAGTCACCATGCGCACTTTCCTCCATGGGAGTAATGTCTCAAACAGTATACGTTTTGATTGTTCCCTGGAAGACCAGTAGTAGTTTTCGATGCATTTCTGGAGGCATTCTGTAATCTGTGGACTATCAGGGTGTTGATGAAACACAGAAATTGCATCGGGATTGAATTCAACAGTCACCATGCGCACTTTCCTCCATGGGAGTAATTCTCAAACATTCTACGGTTTGATCTTTCCCTGGAAGACCAGTAGTAGTTTCTGATGCACATCTTTTGGCATTCAGTAATCTGTGGACTATCAGAGTGTTGATGAAACACAGAAATTGCATCGGGATTGAATACAACAGTCACTATGCGCACATTCTTCCATGGGAGTAATGTCTCAAACTGTCTACGCTTTGATCGTTCCCTGGAAGACCAGTAGAAGTTTCCGATGCACATCTGGTGGCATTCCGTAATCTATGGACTATCAGAGTGTTGATGAAACACAGAAATTGCATCGGGATTGAATACAACTGTCACCGTGCGCACTTTCCTCCATGGGAGTAATGTCTCAAACTGCCTACGTTTTAATTGTTCCCTGGAAGACCAGTAGTAGTTTTCGATGCACAAATGGAGGCATTCTGGAATCTGTGGACTATCAGATTGTTGATGAAACACAGAAATAGCATCGGGATTGAATACAACAGTCTCCATGCGCACTTTCCTCCATGGGAGTAATGTCTCAAACAGTCTACGCTTTGATCGTTACCTGGAAGACCAGTAGTAGTCTCCGATGCACATCTGGTGGCATTCTGTAATCTGTGGACTAACAGAGTGTTGACGAAACACGGAAATTGCATCGGGATTGAATACAACAGTCATTATTCGCACATTCCTCCATGGGAGTAATGTCTCAAACAGTCTACGCTTTGATCGTTCCCTGGAAGACCAGTAGTAGTTTCCGATGCACATTTGGAGGCATACTGTAATCGGCGGACTATCAGAGTGATGATGAAACACAGAAATTGCATCGGGATTGAATACAACAGTCACCATGCGCACTTTCCTCCATGGGTGAAATTCTCAATCATTCTACGATTTGATCGTTCCCTGGAAGACCAGTAGTAGTTTCCGATGCACATCTGGTGGCATTCAGTAATCTGTGGACTATCAGAGTGTTGGTGAAACACAGAAATAGCATCGGGATTGAATACAACAGTCACCATGCGCACTTTCCTCCATGGGAGTAATGTCTGAAACAGTCTACGCTTTGATCGTTCCCTGGAAGACCATTAGTAGTTTCCGGTGCACATCTGGAAGCATTCTGTAATCTGTGGACCTTCAAAATGTTGATAAAACACAGATATTGCATCGGGAGTGAATACAACAGTCACCATGCGCACTTTCCTCCATGGGAGTAATTCTCAAACATTCGACGCTTTGATCGTTACCTGGAAGACCAGTAGTAGTTTCCGATGCACATCTGGTGTCATTCAGTAATCTGTGGACTATCAGAGTGTTGGTGAAACACAGAACTAGCATCGGGATTGATTACAACAGTCACCATGCGCACTTTCCTCCATGGGAGTAATGTCTCAAACAGTATACGCTTTGATCGTTCCCTGGAAGACCATTAGTAGTTTCCGGTGCACATCTGGAAGCATTCTGTAATCTGTGGACCTTTAAAATGTTGATAAAACACAGAAATTGCATCGGGAGTTAATACAACAGTCACCATCCGCACTTTCCTCCATGGGAGTAACGTCTGAAACAGTCTACGCTTTGATCGTTCCCAGGAAGACCAGTAGTAGTTTCCGATGCACATCTGGAGGCAATCTGTAATATGTGGACTATCAGAGTGTTGATGAAAATCAGAAATTGCATCGGGATTGAATACAGCAGTCACCATGCGCACTTTCCTCCATGGGAGTAATGTCTCAAACAGTATACGTTTTGATTGTTCCCTGGAAGACCAGTAGTAGTTTTCGATGCATTTCTGGAGGCATTCTGTAATCTGTGGACTATCAGGGTGTTGATGAAACACAGAAATTGCATCGGGATTGAATTCAACAGTCACCATGCGCACTTTCCTCCATGGGAGTAATTCTCAAACATTCTACGGTTTGATCTTTCCCTGGAAGACCAGTAGTAGTTTCTGATGCACATCTTTTGGCATTCAGTAATCTGTGGACTATCAGAGTGTTGATGAAACACAGAAATTGCATCGGGATTGAATACAACAGTCACTATGCGCACATTCTTCCATGGGAGTAATGTCTCAAACTGTCTACGCTTTGATCGTTCCCTGGAAGACCAGTAGAAGTTTCCGATGCACATCTGGTGGCATTCCGTAATCTATGGACTATCAGAGTGTTGATGAAACACAGAAATTGCATCGGGATTGAATACAACTGTCACCGTGCGCACTTTCCTCCATGGGAGTAATGTCTCAAACTGCCTACGTTTTAATTGTTCCCTGGAAGACCAGTAGTAGTTTTCGATGCACAAATGGAGGCATTCTGGAATCTGTGGACTATCAGATTGTTGATGAAACACAGAAATAGCATCGGGATTGAATACAACAGTCTCCATGCGCACTTTCCTCCATGGGAGTAATGTCTCAAACAGTCTACGCTTTGATCGTTACCTGGAAGACCAGTAGTAGTCTCCGATGCACATCTGGTGGCATTCTGTAATCTGTGGACTAACAGAGTGTTGACGAAACACGGAAATTGCATCGGGATTGAATACAACAGTCATTATTCGCACATTCCTCCATGGGAGTAATGTCTCAAACAGTCTACGCTTTGATCGTTCCCTGGAAGACCAGTAGTAGTTTCCGATGCACATTTGGAGGCATACTGTAATCTGCGGACTATCAGAGTGATGATGAAACACAGAAATTGCATCGGGATTGAATACAACAGTCACCATGCGCACTTTCCTCCATGGGTGAAATTCTCAATCATTCTACGATTTGATCGTTCCCTGGAAGACCAGTAGTAGTTTCCGATGCACATCTGGTGGCATTCAGTAATCTGTGGACTATCAGAGTGTTGGTGAAACACAGAAATAGCATCGGGATTGAATACAACAGTCACCATGCGCACTTTCCTCCATGGGAGTAATGTCTGAAACAGTCTACGCTTTGATCGTTCCCTGGAAGACCATTAGTAGTTTCCGGTGCACATCTGGAAGCATTCTGTAATCTGTGGACCTTCAAAATGTTGATAAAACACAGATATTGCATCGGGAGTGAATACAACAGTCACCATGCGCACTTTCCTCCATGGGAGTAATTCTCAAACATTCGACGCTTTGATCGTTACCTGGAAGACCAGTAGTAGTTTCCGATGCACATCTGGTGTCATTCAGTAATCTGTGGACTATCAGAGTGTTGGTGAAACACAGAAATAGCATCGGGATTGATTACAACAGTCACCATGCGCACTTTCCTCCATGGGAGTAATGTCTCAAACAGTATACGCTTTGATCGTTCCCTGGAAGACCATTAGTAGTTTCCGGTGCACATCTGGAAGCATTCTGTAATCTGTGGACCTTTAAAATGTTGATAAAACACAGAAATTGCATCGGGAGTTAATACAACAGTCACCATCCGCACTTTCCTCCATGGGAGTAACGTCTGAAACAGTCTACGCTTTGATCGTTCCCAGGAAGACCAGTAGTAGTTTCCGATGCACATCTGGAGGCAATCTGTAATATGTGGACTATCAGAGTGTTGATGAAAATCAGAAATTGCATCGGGATTGAATACAGCAGTCACCATGCGCACTTTCCTCCATGGGAGTAATGTCTCAAACAGTATACGTTTTGATTGTTCCCTGGAAGACCAGTAGTAGTTTTCGATGCATTTCTGGAGGCATTCTGTAATCTGTGGACTATCAGGGTGTTGATGAAACACAGAAATTGCATCGGGATTGAATTCAACAGTCACCATGCGCACTTTCCTCCATGGGAGTAATTCTCAAACATTCTACGCTTTGATCTTTCCCTGGAAGACCAGTAGTAGTTTCTGATGCACATCTTTTGGCATTCAGTAATCTGTGGACTATCAGAGTGTTGATGAAACACAGAAATTGCATCGGGATTGAATACAACAGTCACTATGCGCACATTCTTCCATGGGAGTAATGTCTCAAACTGTCTACGCTTTGATCGTTCCCTGGAAGACCAGTAGAAGTTTCCGATGCACATCTGGTGGCATTCCGTAATCTATGGACTATCAGAGTGTTGATGAAACACAGAAATTGCATCGGGATTGAATACAACTGCCACCGTGCGCACTTTCCTCCATGGGAGTAATGTCTCAAACTGCCTACGTTTTGATTGTTCCCTGGAAGACCAGTAGTAGTTTTCGATGCACAAATGGAGGCATTCTGGAATCTGTGGACTATCAGATTGTTGATGAAACACAGAAATAGCATCGGGATTGAATACAACAGTCTCCATGCGCACTTTCCTCCATGGGAGTAATGTCTCAAACAGTCTACGCTTTGATCGTTACCTGGAAGACCAGTAGTAGTCTCCGATGCACATCTGGTGGCATTCTGTAATCTGTGGACTAACAGAGTGTTGACGAAACACGGAAATTGCATCGGGATTGAATACAACAGTCATTATTCGCACATTCCTCCATGGGAGTAATGTCTCAAACAGTCTACGCTTTGATCGTTCCCTGGAAGACCAGTAGTAGTTTCCGATGCACATTTGGAGGCATACTGTAATCTGCGGACTATCAGAGTGATGATGAAACACAGAAATTGCATCGGGATTGAATACAACAGTCACCATGCGCACTTTCCTCCATGGGTGAAATTCTCAATCATTCTACGATTTGATCGTTCCCTGGAAGACCAGTAGTAGTTTCCGATGCACATCTGGTGGCATTCAGTAATCTGTGGACTATCACAGTGTTGGTGAAACACAGAAATAGCATCGGGATTGAATACAACAGCCACCATGCGCACTTTCCTCCATGGGAGTAATGTCTGAAACAGTCTACGCTTTGATCGTTCCCTGGAAGACCATTAGTAGTTTCCGGTGCACATCTGGAAGCATTCTGTAATCTGTGGACCTTCAAAATGTTGATAAAACACAGATATTGCATCGGGAGTGAATACAACAGTCACCATGCACACTTTCCTCCATGGGAGTAATTCTCAAACATTCGACGCTTTGATCGTTACCTGGAAGACCAGTAGTAGTTTCCGATGCACATCTGGTGTCATTCAGTAATCTGTGGACTATCAGAGTGTTGGTGAAACACAGAAATAGCATCGGGATTGATTACAACAGTCACCATGCGCACTTTCCTCCATGGGAGTAATGTCTCAAACAGTCTACGCTTTGATCGTTCCCTGCAAGACCAGTAGTATTTTCCGATGCACATCTGGTGGCATTCTCTAATCTCTGGACTATCAGAGTGTTGATGAAACACAGAAATTGCATCGGGATTGAATACAACAGTCACTATGCGCACATTCTTCCATGGGAGTAATGTCTCAAACAGTCTACACTTTGATCGTTCCCTGGAAGACCAGTAGAAGTTTCCGATGCACATCTGGTAGCATTCTGTAATCTATGGACTATCAGAGTGTTGATAAAACACAGAAATTGCATCGGGATTGAATACAACTGTCACCGTGCGCACTTTCCTCCATGGGAGTAATGTCTCAAACTGTCTACGTTTTGATTGTTCCCTGGAAGACCAGTAGTAGTTTTCGATGCACAAATGGAGGCATTCTGGTATCTGTGGACTATCAGAGTGTTGATGAAACACAGAAATTGCATCGGGATTGAATACAACAGTCACCATGCGCACTTTCCTCCATGGGTGAAATTCTCAAACATTCTACGATTTGATCGTTCCCTGGAAGACCAGTAGTAGTTTCCGATGCACATCTGGTGGCATTCAGTAATCTGTGGACTATCAGAGTGTTGGTGAAACACAGAAATAGCATCGGGATTGAATACAACAGTCACCATGCGCACTTGCCTCCATGGGAGTAATGTCTGAAACAGTCTACGCTTTGATCGTTCCCTGGAAAACCATTAGTAGTTTCCGGTGCACATCTGGAAGCATTCTGTAATCTGTGGACCTTCAAAATGTTGATAAAACACAGAAATTGCATCGGGAGTGAATACAACAGTCACCATGCGCACTTTCCTCCATGGGAGTAATGTCTCAAACAGTATACGTTTTGATTGTTCCCTGGAAGACCAGTAGTAGTTTTCGATGCACTTCTGGAGGCATTCTGTAATCTGTGGACTATCAGAGTGTTGATGAAACACTGAAATTGAATCGGGATTGAATACAACAGTCACCATGCGCACTTCCCTCCATGGGAGTAATTTCTCAAACAGTCTACGATTTGATCGTTCTCTGGAACACCAGTAGTAGTTTCCGATGCACATCTGGTTGCATTCTGTAATCAGTGGACTATCAGAGTGTTGATGAAACACAGTAATAGCATCGGGATTGAATACAACAGTCACCATGCGCACTTTCCTCCATGGGAGTAATGTCTCAAACGGTCTACGCTTTGATCGTTCCCTGGACGACTAGTAGTAATTTCCGATGCACATCTGGAGGCATTCTGTAATCTGTGGACTATCAGAGTGTTGATGAAACACATAAATTGCATCGGGATTGAATACAACAGTCACCATGCGCACTTTACTCCATGGGAGTAATGTCTCTAACAGTCTACGCTTTGATCGTTCCCTAGAAGACCAGTAGTAGTTTCCGATGCACATCTGGAGGCTTTCCGTAATCTGTGGACTATCAGAGTGTTGATGAAACACATAAATTGCATCGGGATTGAATACAACAGTCACCATGCGCACATTCTTCCACGGGAGTAATGTCTCAAACAGTCTACGCTTTGATCGATCCATTCAACACCAGTAGTAGTTTCCGATGCACATCTGGTGGCATTCTGTAATCTGTGGACTATCAGAGTGTTGATGAAACACAGAAATTGCATCGGGATTGAATACAACAGTCACTATGCGCACATTCTTCCATGGGAGTAATCTCTAAAACAGTCTACGCTTTGATCGTTCCCTGGAAGACCAGTAGAAGTTTCCGATGCACATCTGGTGGAATTCTGTAATCTGTGGACTATCAGAGTGTTGATGAAACACAGAAATTGCATCGGGATTGAATTCAACAGTCACCATGCGCACTTTCCTCCATGGGAGTAATTCTCAAACAGTCTACGATTTGATCGCTCCCTGGAACACCAGTAGTAGTTTCCGATGCACATCTGGTGGCATTCTGTAATCTGTGGACAAGCAGAGAGTTGATGAAACACAGAAATTGCATCGGGATTGAATACAACAGTCACAATGTGCACATTCCTCCATGTGTGTAATGTCACAAACAGTCTACGCTTTGATCGTTCCCTGAATGACCAGTAGTGATTTCCGATGCACAACTGGTGGCATTCTGTAATCTGTGGACTATCAAAGTGTTGATGAAACACAGAAATTGCATCGGGATTGTATACAACAGTCACCATGCGCACTTTCCTCCATAGGAGTAATTCTCAAACATTCTACGCTTTGATCGTTCCCTCGAAGACCAGTAGTAGTTTCCGATGCACATCTGTTGGCATTCAGTAATCTGTGGACTATCAGAGTGTTGGTGAAATACAGATATAGCATCGGGATTGATTTCAACAAACACCATGCGCACTTTCCTCCATGGGAGTAATGTCTCAAACAGTCTACGCTTTGATCGTTCCCTGGAAGACCATTAGTAGTTTCCGGTGCACATCTGGAAGCATTCTGTAATCTGTGGACCTTTAAAATGTTTTAAAACACAGAAATTGGATCGGGAGTGAATACAACAGTCACCATCTGCACTTTCCTCCATGGGAGTAACGTCTGAAACAGTCTACGCTTTGATCGTTCCCAGGAAGACCAGTAGTAGTTTCCGATGCACATCTGGAGGCATTCTGTAATATGTGGACTATCAGAGTGTTGATGAAAATCAGAAATTGCATCGGGATTGAATACAGCAGTCACCATGCGCACTTTCCTCCATGGGAGTAATGTCTCAAACAGTATACGTTTTGATTGTTCCCTGGAAGACCAGTAGTAGTTTTCGATGCATTTCTGGAGGCATTCTGTAATCTGTGGACTATCAGGGTGTTGATGAAACACAGAAATTGCATCGGGATTGAATTCAACAGTCACCATGCGCACTTTCCTCCATGGGAGTAATTCTCAAACATTCTACGCTTTGATCTTTCCCTGGAAGACCAGTAGTAGTTTCTGATGCACATCTTTTGGCATTCAGTAATCTGTGAACTATCAGAGTGTTGGTGAAACACAGAAATAGCATCGGGATTGAATACAACAGTCACCATGCGCACTTTCCACCATGGGAGTAATGTCTCAAACAGTCTACGCTTTGATCGTTCCCTGTAATACCAGTAGTAGTTTCCGATGCACATCTGGTGGCATTCTGTAATCTGTTGACTATTAGAGTGTTGATGAAACACAGAAATTGCATCGGGATTGAATACAACAGTCACCATGCGCACATTCCTCCATGGGAGTAATGTCTCAAACATTCTACGCTTTGATCGTTCCCTGGAAGACCAGTAGAAGTTTCCGATGCACATCTGGTAGCATTCTGTAATCTATGGACTATCAGAGTGTTGATGAAACACAGAAATTGCATCGGGATTGAATACAACAGTCACCATGCGCACTTTCCTCCATGGGAGTATTGTCTCAAACAGTCTACATTTTGATTGTTCCCTGGAAGACCAGTAGTAGTTTTCGATGCACAAATGGAGGCATCCTGTAATCTGTGGACTATCAGAGTGTTGATGAAACACAGAAATTCCATCGGGATTGAATACAACAGTCACCATGCGCACTTTCCTCCATGGGAGTAATTCTCAAACAGTCTACGCTTTGATCGTTCCCTGGAAGACCAGTAGAAGTTTCCGATGCATTTCTGGAGGCATTCTGTAATCTGTGGACTATCAGGGTGTTGATGAAACAGAGAAATTGCATCGGGATTGAATTCAACAGTCACCATGCACACTTTCCTCCATGGGAGTAATTCTCAAACATTCTACGCTTTGATCTTTACCTGGAAGACCAGTAGTAGTTTCTGATGCACATCTTTTGGCATTCAGTAATCTGTGGACTATCAGAGTGTTGGTGAAACACAGAAATAGCATCGGGATTGAATACAACAGTCACCATGCGCACTTTCCACCATGGGAGTAATGTCTCATACAGTCTACGCTTTGATCGTTCCCTGTAATACCAGTAGTAGTTTCCGATGCACATCTGGTGGCATTCTGTAATCTGTTGACTATTAGAGTGTTGATGAAACACAGAAATTGCATCGTGATTGAATACAACAGTCACAATGCGCACTTCCCTCCATGGTGAGTAATGTCTCAAACAGTCTACGATTTGATCGTTCCCTGGAACACCAGTTTAGATGCACATCTGGTGGCATTCTGTAATCTGTGGACTATCAGAGTGTTGATGAAACACAGTGAATGCATCGGGATTGAATACAACAGTCAACATGCGCACTTACCTCCACGGGAGTGATATCTCAAACAGTCTACACTTTGATCGTTCCCTGGAATACCAGTTGTAGTTTCCGATGCACATCTGGTGGCATTCTGTAATCTGTGGACTATCAGAGTGTTCATGAAACACAGAAATAGCATCGGGATTGAATACAACAGTCACCATGCGCAATTTCCTCCATGGGAGTAATGTCTGATACAGTCCACGATTTAATCGTTCCCTGGAAGACCAGTAGTAGTTTCCGATGCACATCTGGAGGCATTCTGTAATATGTGGACTATCAGAGTGTTGGTGAAACACAAAAATAGCATCGGGAATCAATACAACAGACACCATGCACACTTTCCTCCATGGGAGTAATGTCTCAAACAGTCCACGATTTAATCGTTCGATGGAAGGCCAGTAGTAGTTTCCGATGCACATCTGGAGGCATTCTACAACCTGTGGACTATCTGAGTGTTGATGAAACACAGAAATTGCATCGGGTTTTAATACAACAGTCACCATGCGCACTTTCCTCCATGGGAGTAATGTCTCAAACAGTCTACGCTTTGATCGTTCCCTGCAAGACCAGTAGTAGTTTCCGATACACATCTGGTGGCATTCTGTAATCTGTGGACTATCAGAGTGTTGATGAAACACAGAAATTGCATCGGGATTGAATACAAAAGTCACTATGCCCACATTCTTCCATGGGAGTAATGTCTCAAACAGTCTACACTTTGATCGTTCCCTGGAAGACCAGTAGAAGTTTCCGATGCACATCTGGTAGCATTCTGTAATCTATGGACTATCAGAGTGTTGATAAAACACAGAAATTGCATCGGGATTGAATACAACTGTCACCGTGCGCACTTTCCTCCATGGGAGTAATGTCTCAAACTGTCTACGTTTTGATTGTTCCCTGGAAGACCAGTAGTAGTTTTCGATGCACAAATGGAGGGATTCTGGAATCTGTGGACTATCAGAGTGTTGATGAAACACAGAAATTGCATCGGGATTGAATACAACAGTCACCATGCGCACTTTCCTCCATGGGTGAAATTCTCATACATTCTACGATTTGATCGTTCCCTGGAAGACCAGTAGTAGTTTCCGATGCACATCTGGTGGCATTCAGTAATCTGTGGACTATCAGAGTGTTGGTGAAACACAGAAATAGCATCGGGATTGAATACAACAGTCACCATGCGCACTTGCCTCCATGGGAGTAATGTCTGAAACAGTCTACGCTTTGATCGTTCCCTGGAAGACCATTAGTAGTTTCCGGTGCACATCTGAAAGCATTCTGTAATCTGTGGACCTTCAAAATGTTGATAAAACACAGAAATTGCATCGGGAGTGAATACAACAGTCACCATGCGCACTTTCCTCCATGGGAGTAATGTCTCAAACAGTCTACGCTTTGATCGTTCCCTGCAAGACCAGTAGTAGTTTCCGATACACATCTGGTGGCATTCTGTAATCTGTGGACTATCAGAGTGTTGATGAAACACTGAAATTGAATCGGGATTGAATACAACAGTCACCATGCGCACTTCCCTCCATGGGAGTAATTTCTCAAACAGTCTACGATTTGATCGTTCTCTGGAACACCAGTAGTAGTTTCCGATGCACATCTGGTTGCATTCTGTAATCAGTGGACTATCAGAGTGTTGATGAAACACAGTAATAGCATCGGGATTGAATACAACAGTCACCATGCGCACTATCCTCCATGGGAGCAATGTCTCAAACGGTCTACGCTTTGATCGTTCCCTGGACGACTAGTAGTAATTTCCGATGCACATCTGGAGGCATTCTGTAATCTGTGGACTATCAGAGTGTTGATGAAACACATAAATTGCATCGGGATTGAATACAACAGTCACCATGCGCACTTTCCTCCATGGGAGTAATTCTCAAACATTCGACGCTTTGATCGTTACCTGGAAGACCAGTAGTAGTTTCCGATGCACATCTGGTGTCATTCTGTAATCTGTGGACTATCAGAGTGTTGGTGAAACACAGAAATAGCATCGGGATTGATTACAACAGTCACCACGCGCACTTTCCTCCATGGGAGTAATGTCTCAAACAGTCTACGCTTTGATCGTTCCCTGCAAGACCAGTAGTAGTTTCCGATGCACATCTGGTGGCATTCTGTAATCTGTGGACTATCAGAGTGTTGATGAAACACAGAAATTGCATCGGGATTGAATACAACAGTCACTATGCGCACATTCTTCCATGGGAGTAATGTCTCAAACAGTCTACGCTTTGATCGTTCCCTGGAAGACCAGTAGAAGTTTCCGATGCACATCTGGTGGAATTCTGTAATCTGTGGACTATCAGAGTGTTGATGAAACACAGAAATTGCATCGTGATTGAGTACAACAGTCACCATGCGCACTTCCCTTCATGGGAGTAATGTCTCAAACAGTCTACGCTTTGATCGTTCCCTGGAAGACCATTAGTAGTTTCCGGTGCACATCTGGAAGCATTCTGTAATCTGTGGACCTTTAAAATGTTAATAAAACACAGAAATTGCATCGGGAGTGAATACAACAGTCACCATCCGCACTTTCCTCCATGGGAGTAACGTCTGAAACAGTCTACGCTTTGATCGTTCCCAGGAAGACCAGTAGTAGTTTCCGATGCACATCTGGAGGCAATCTGTAATATGTGGACTATCAGAGTGTTGATGAAAATCAGAAATTGCATCGGGATTGAATACAGCAGTCACCATGCGCACTTCCCTCCATGGGAGTAATGTCTCAAACAGTATACGTTTTGATTGTTCCCTGGAAGACCAGTAGTAGTTTTCGATGCATTTCTGGAGGCATTCTGTAATCTGTGGACTATCAGGGTGTTGATGAAACACAGAAATTGCATCGGGATTGAATTCAACAGTCACCATGCGCACTTTCCTCCATGGGAGTAATTCTCAAACATTCTACGCTTTGATCTTTCCCTGGAAGACCAGTAGTAGTTTCTGATGCACATCTTTTGGCATTCAGTAATCTGTGGACTATCAGAGTGTTGCTGAAACACAGAAATAGCATCGGGATTGAATACAACAGTCACCATGCGCACTTTCCACCATGGGAGTATTGTCTCAAACAGTCTACATTTTGATTGTTCCCTGGAAGACCAGTAGTAGTTTTCGATGCACAAATGGAGGCATTCTGGAATCTGTGGACTATCAGAGTGTTGATGAAACACAGAAATTGCATCGGGATTGAATACAACAGTCACCATGCGCACTTTCCTCCATGGGTGAAATTCTCAAACATTCTACGATTTGATCGTTCCCTGGAAGACCAGTAGTAGTTTCCGATGCACATCTGGTGGCATTCAGTAATCTGTGGACTATCAGAGTGTTGGTGAAACACAGAAATAGCATCGGGATTGAATACAACAGTCACCATGCGCACTTGCCTCCATGGGAGTAATGTCTGAAACAGTCTACGCTTTGATCGTTCCCAGGAAGACCAGTAGTAGTTTTCGATGCATTTCTGGAGGCATTCTGTAATCTGTGGACTATCAGGGTGTTGATGAAACACAGAAATTGCATCGGGATTGAATTCAACAGTCACCATGCGCACTTTCCTCCATGGGAGTAATTCTCAAACATTCTACGCTTTGATCTTTCCCTGGAAGACCAGTAGTAGTTTCTGATGCACATCTTTTGGCATTCAGTAATCTGTGGACTATCAGAGTGTTGCTGAAACACAGAAATAGCATCGGGATTGAATACAACAGTCACCATGCGCACTTTCCACCATGGGAGTATTGTCTCAAACAGTCTACATTTTGATTGTTCCCTGGAAGACCAGTAGTAGTTTTCGATGCACAAATGGAGGCATTCTGTAATCTGTGGACTATCAGAGTGTTGATGAAACACAGAAATTCCATCGGGATTGAATACAACAGTCACCATGCGCACTTTCCTCCATGGGAGTAATTCTCAAACAGTCTACGCTTTGATCGTTCCCTGAAAGACCAGTAGTAGTTTCCGATGACCATCTGGTGGCATTCTGTAATCTGTGGACTATCAGAGTGTTGATGAAACACAGAAATTGCATCGGGATTGAATACAACAGTCAACATGCGCACTTTTCTCCATGGGAGTAATTCTCAAACATTCTACGCTTTGATCGTTCCCTCGAAGACCAGTAGTAGTTTCCGATGCACATCTGGGGGCATTCAGTAATCTGTGGACTATCAGAGTGTTGGTGAAATACAGATATAGCATCGGGATTGATTTCAACAAACACCATGCGCACTTTCCTCCATGGGAGTAATGTCTCAAACAGTCTACGCTTTGATCGTTCCCTGGAAGACCATTAGTAGTTTCCGGTGCACATCTGGAAGCATTCTGTAATCTGTGGACCTTTAAAATGTTGATAAAACACAGATATTGCATCGTGAGTGAATACAACAGTCACCATGCGCACATTGCTCCATGGGAGTAATGTCTCAAACAGTCTACGCATTGATCGTTCCCTGAAAGACCAGTAGTGGTTTCCGATGCACAACTGGTGGCATTCTGTAATCTGTGGACCATCAGAGTGTTCATGAAACACAGAGAATGCATCGGGATTGAATACAACAGTCACCATGCCCACTTTCCTCCACGGGAGTGATATCTCAAACAGTCTACGATTTGATCGTTCCCTGGAATACCAGTAGTAGTTTCCGATGCACATCTGGTGGCATTCTGTAATCAGTGGACTATCAGAGTGTTGATGAAACACAGTAATAGCATCGGGATTGAATACAACAGTCACCATGCGCACTTTCCTCCATGGGAGTAATGTCTCAAAGAGTCTACGCTTCGATCGTTCCCTGGACGACCAGTAGTAATTTCCGATGCACATCTGGAGGCATTCTGTAATCTGTGGACTATCAGAGTGTTGATGAAACACAGAAATTGCATCGGGATTGAATACAACAGTCACCATGCGCACTTTCCTCCATGGGAGTAATTCTCAAACATTCGACGCTTTGATCGTTACCTGGAAGACCAGTAGTAGTTTCCGATGCACATCTGGTGTCATTCAGTAATCTGTGGACTATCAGAGTGTTGGTGAAACACAGAAATAGCATTGGGATTGATTACAACAGACACCATGCGCACTTTCCTCCATGGGAGTAATGTCTCAAACAGTCTACGCTTTGATCGTTCCCTGCAAGACCAGTAGTAGTTTCCGATGCACATCTGGTGGCATTCTGTAATCTGTGGACTATCAGAGTGTTGATGAAACACAGAAATTGCATCGGGATTGAATACAACAGTCACTATGCGCACATTCTTCCATGGGAGTAATGTCTCAAACAGTCTACACTTTGATCGTTCCCTGGAAGACCAGTAGAAGTTTCCGATGCACATCTGGTAGCATTCTGTAATCTATGGACTATCAGAGTGTTGATAAAACACAGAAATTGCATCGGGATTGAATACAACTGTCACCATGCGCACTTTCCTACATGGGAGTAATGTCTCAAACGGTCTACGCTTTGATCGTTCCCTGGACGACTAGTAGTAGTTTTCGATGCACAAATGGAGGCATTCTGGAATCTGTGGACTATCAGAGTGTTGATGAAACACAGAAATTGCATCGGGATTGAATACAACAGTCACCATGCGCACTTTCCTCCATGGGTGAAATTCTCGAACATTCTACGATTTGATCGTTCCCTGGAAGACCAGTAGTAGTTTCCGATGCACATCTGGTGGCATTCAGTAATCTGTGGACTATCAGAGTGTTGGTGAAACACAGAAATAGCATCGGGATTGAATACAACAGTCACCATGCGCACTTGCCTCCATGGGAGTAATGTCTGAAACAGTCTACGCTTTGATCGTTCCCTGGAAGACCATTAGTAGTTTCCGGTGCACATCTGGAAGCATTCTGTAATCTGTGGACCTTCAAAATGTTGATAAAACACAGAAATTGCATCGGGAGTGAATACAACAGTCACCATGCGCACTTTCCTCCATGGGAGTAATGTCTCAAACAGTATACGTTTTGATTGTTCCCTGGAAGACCAGTAGTAGTTTTCGATGCACTTCTGGAGGCATTCTGTAATCTGTGGACTATCAGAGTGTTGATGAAACACTGAAATTGAATCGGGATTGAATACAACAGTCACCATGCGCACTTCCCTCCATGGGAGTAATTTCTCAAACAGTCTACGATTTGATCGTTCTCTGGAACACCAGTAGTAGTTTCCGATGCACATCTGGTTGCATTCTGTAATCAGTGGACTATCAGAGTGTTGATGAAACACAGTAATAGCATCGGGATTGAATACAACAGTCACCATGCGCACTTTCCTACATGGGAGTAATGTCTCAAACGGTCTACGCTTTGATCGTTCCCTGGACGACTAGTAGTAATTTCCGATGCACATCTGGAGGCATTCTGTAATCTGTGGACTATCAGAGTGTTGATGAAACACATAAATTGCATCGAGATTGAATACAACTGTCACCATGCGCACTTTCCTCCATGGGAGTAATTCTCAAACATTCGACGCTTTGATCGTTACCTGGAAGACCAGTAGTAGTTTCCGATGCACATCTGGTGTCATTCAGTAATCTGTGGACTATCAGAGTGTTGGTGAAACACAGAAATAGCATCGGGATTGATTACAACAGTCACCATGCGCACTTTCCTCCATGGGAGTAATGTCTCAAACAGTCTACGCTTTGATCGTTCCCTGCAAGACCAGTAGTAGTTACCGATGCACATCTGGTGGCATTCTGTAATCTGTGGACTATCAGAGTGTTGATGAAACACAGAAATTGCATCGGGATTGAATACAACAGTCACTATGCGCACATTCTTCCATGGGAGTAATGTCTCAAACAGTCTACGCTTTGATCGTACCCTGGAAGACCAGTAGAAGTTTCCGATGCACATCTGGTGGAATTCTGTAATCTGTGGACTATCAGAGTGTTGATGAAACACAGAAATTGCATCGTGATTGAGTACAACAGTCACCATGCGCACTTCCCTTCATGGGAGTAATGTCTCAAACAGTCAACGATTTGATCGTTCCCTGGAACACCAGTAGTAGTTTCCGATGCACATCTGGTGGCATTCTGTAATCTGTGGACAAGCAGAGAGTTGATGAAACACAGAAATTGCATCGGGATTGAATACAACAGTCACAATGTGCACATTCCTCCATGTGTGTAATGTCACAAACAGTCTACGCTTTGATCGTTCCCTGAATGACCAGTAGTGATTTCCGATGCACAACTGGTGGCATTCTGTAATCTGTGGACTATCAGAGTGTTGATGAAACACAGAAATTGCATCGGGATTGTATACAACAGTCACCATGCGCACTTTCCTCCATGGGAGTAATTCTCAAACATTCTACGCTTTGATCGTTCCCTCGAAGACCAGTAGTAGTTTCCGATGCACATCTGGGGGCATTCAGTAATCTGTGGACTATCAGAGTGTTGGTGGAATACAGATATAGCAGCGGGATTGATTTCAACAAACACCATGCGCACTTTCCTCCATGGGAGTAATGTCTCAAACAGTCTACGCTTTGATCGTTCCCTGGAAGACCATTAGTAGTTTCCGGTGCACATCTGGAAGCATTCTGTAATCTGTGGACCTTTAAAATGTTAATAAAACACAGAAATTGCATCGGGAGTGAATACAACAGTCACCATCCGCACTTTCCTCCATGGGAGTAACGTCTGAAACAGTCTACGCTTTGATCGTTCCCAGGAAGACCAGTAGTAGTTTCCGATGCACATCTGGAGGCAATCTGTAATATGTGGACTATCAGAGTGTTGATGAAAATCAGAAATTGCATCGGGATTGAATACAGCAGTCACCATGCGCACTTTCCTCCATGGGAGTAATGTCTCAAACAGTATACGTTTTGATTGTTCCCTGGAAGACCAGTAGTAGTTTTCGATGCATTTCTGGAGGCATTCTGTAATCTGTGGACTATCAGGGTGTTGATGAAACACAGATATTGCATCGGGATTGAATTCAACAGTCACCATGCGCACTTTCCTTCATGGGAGTAATTCTCAAACATTCTACGCTTTGATCTTTCCCTGGAAGACCAGTAGTAGTTTCTGATGCACATCTTTTGGCATTCAGTAATCTGTGGACTATCAGAGTGTTGGTGAAACACAGAAATAGCATCGGGATTGAATACAACAGTCACCATGCGCACTTTCCACCATGGGAGTAATGTCTCAAACAGTCTACGCTTTGATCGTTCCCTGTAATACCAGTAGTAGTTTCCGATGCACATCTGGTGGCATTCTGTAATCTGTTGACTATTAGAGTGTTGATGAAACACAGAAATTGCATCGGGATTGAATACAACAGTCACCATGCGCACATTCCTCCATGGGAGTAATGTCTCAAACAGTCTACGCTTTGATCGTTCCCTGGAAGACCAGTAGAAGTTTCCGATGCACATCTGGTAGCATTCTGTAATCTATGGACTATCAGAGTGTTGATGAAACACAGAAATTCCATCGGGATTGAATACAACAGTCACCATGCGCACTTTCCTCCATGGGAGTATTGTCTCAAACAGTCTACATTTTGATTGTTCCCTGGAAGACCAGTAGTAGTTTTCGATGCACATATGGAGGCATTCTGTAATCTGTGGACTATCAGAGTGTTGATGAAACACAGATATTCCATCGGGATTGAATACAACAGTCACCATGCGCACTTTCCTCCATGGGAGTAATTCTCAAACAGTCTACGCTTTGATCGTTCCCTGGAAGACCAGTAGTAGTTTCCGATGTCCATCTGGTGGCATTCTGTAATCTGTGGACTATCAGAGTGTTGATGAAACACAGATATTGCATCGGGATTGAATACAACAGTCACCATACGCACATTCCTCCATGGGAGTAATGTCTTAAACAGTCTACGCTTTGATCGTTCCCTGGAAGACCAGTAGAAGTTTCCGATGCACGTCTGGTGGCATTCTGTAATCTATGGACTATCAGAGTGTTGATGAAACACAGAAATTGCATCGGGATTGAATACAACAGTCACCATCCGCACTTTCCTCCATGGGAGTAACGTCTGAAACATTCTACGCTTCGACCGTTTCCTGGAAGACCAGTAGTAGTTTCCGATGCACATCTGGTGGCATTCTGTAATCTGTGGACTATCAGAGTGTTGATGAAACACAGAAATTGCATCGTGATTGAATACAACCGTCACAATGCGCACTTCCCTCCAAGGTGAGTAATGTCTCAAACAGTCTACGATTTGATCGTTCCCTGGAACACCAGTTTCCGATGCACATCTGGTGGCATTCTGTAATCTGTGGACTATCAGAGTGTTGATGAAACACAGTGAATGCATCGGGATTGAATACAACAGTCAACATGCGCACTTACCTCCACGGGAGTGATATCTCAAACAGTCTACACTTTGATCGTTCCCTGGAATACCAGTTATAGTTTCCGATGCACATCTGGTGGCATTCTGTAATCTGTGGACTATCAGAGTGTTCATGAAACACAGAAATAGCATCGGGATTGAATACAACAGTCACCATGCGCAATTTCCTCCATGATAGTAATGTCTGATACAGTCTACGCTTTGATCGTTCCTTGCAAGACCAGTAGTAGTTTCCGATGCACATCTGGAGGCATTCTGTAATCTGTGGACTATCAGAGTGTTGGTGAAACACAAAAATAGCATCGGGAATCAATACAACAGTCACCATGCACACTTTCCTCCATGGGAGTAATGTCTCAAACAGTCCACGATTTAATCGTTCCCTGGAAGACCAGTAGTAGTTTCCGATGCACATCTGGAGGCATTCTGTAAACTGTGGACTATCAGAGTGTTGGTGAAACACAAAAATAGCATCGGGAATCAATACAACAGTCACCACGCACACTTTCCTCCATGGGAGTAATGTCTCAAACAGTCCACGATTTAATCGTTCGATGGAAGACCAGTAGTAGTTTCCGATGCACATCTGGAGGCATTCTACAACCTGTGGACTATCTGAGTGTTGATGAAACACAGAAATTGCATCGGGATTTAATACAACAGTCACCATGCGCACTTTTCTCCATGGGAGTAATGTCTCCAACAGTCTACGATTTGATCGTTCCCTGGAACACCAGTAGTAGTTTCCGATGCACATCTGGTGGCATTCTGTAATCTGTGGACTAGCAGAGAGTTGATGAAACACAGAAATTGCATCGGGATTGAATACAACAGTCACAATGTGCACATTCCTCCATGTGTGTAATGTCACAAACAGTCTACGCTTTGATCGTTCCCTGAATGACCAGTAGTGATTTCCGATGCACAACTGGTGGCATTCTGTAATCTGTGGACTATCAGAGTGTTGATGAAACACAGAAATTGCATCGGGATTGTATACAACAGTCACCATGCGCACTTTCCTCCATGGGAGTAATTCTCAAACATTCTACGCTTTGATCGTTCCCTCGAAGACCAGTAGTAGTTTCCGATGCACATCTGGGGGCATTCAGTAATCTGTGGACTATCAGAGTGTTGGTGAAATACAGATATAGCATCGGGATTGATTTCAACAAACACCATGCGCACTTTCCTCCATGGGAGTAATGTCTCAAACAGTCTACGCTTTGATCGTTCCCTGGAAGACCATTAGTAGTTTCCGGGGCACATCTGGAAGCATTCTGTAATCTGTGGACCTTTAAAATGTTGATAAAACACAGAAATTGCATCGGGAGTGAATACAACAGTCACCATCCGCACTTTCCTCCATGGGAGTAACGTCTGAAACAGTCTACGCTTTGATCGTTCCCAGGAAGACCAGTAGTAGTTTCCGATGCACATCTGGAGGCAATCTGTAATATGTGGACTATCAGAGTGTTGATGAAAATCAGAAATTGCATCGGGATTGAATACAGCAGTCACCATGCGCACTTTCCTCCATGGGAGTAATGTCTCAAACAGTATACGTTTTGATTGTTCCCTGGAAGACCAGTAGTAGTTTTCGATGCATTTCTGGAGGCATTCTGTAATCTGTGGACTATCAGGGTGTTGATGAAACACAGAAACTGCATCGGGATTGAATTCAACAGTCACCATGCGCACTTTCCTCCATGGGAGAAATTCTCAAACATTCTACGCTTTGATCTTTCCCTGGAAGACCAGTAGTAGTTTCTGATGCACATCTTTTGGCATTCAGTAATCTGTGGACTATCAGAGTGTTGGTGAAACACAGAAATAGCATCGGGATTGAATACAACAGTCACCATGCGCACTTTCCACCATGGGAGTAATGTCTCAAACAGTCTACGCTTTGATCGTTCCCTGTAATACCAGTAGTAGTTTCCGATGCACATCTGGTGGCATTCTGTAATCTGTTGACTATTAGAGTGTTGATGAAACACAGAAATTGCATCGGGATTGAATACAACAGTCACCATGCGCACATTCCTCCATGGGAGTAATGTCTCAAACAGTCTACGCTTTGATCGTTCCCTGGAAGACCAGTAGAAGTTTCCGATGCACATCTGGAGGCATTCTGTAATCTGTGGACTATCAGAGTGTTGGTGAAACACAAAAATAGCATCGGGAATCAATACAACAGTCACCATGCACACTTTCCTCCATGGGAGTAATGTCTCAAACAGTCCACGATTTAATCGTTCCCTGGAAGACCAGTAGTAGTTTCCGATGCACATCTGGAGGCATTCTGTAATCTGTGGACTATCAGAGTGTTGGTGAAACACAAAAATAGCATCGGGAATCAATACAACAGTCACCATGCACACTTTCCTCCATGGGAGTAATGTCTCAAACAGTCCACGATTTAATCGTTCCCTGGAAGACCAGTAGTAGTTTCCGATGCACATCTGGAGGCATTCTGTAATCTGTGGACTATCAGAGTGTTGGTGAAACACAAAAATAGCATCGGGAATCAATACAACAGTCACCATGCACACTTTCCTCCATGGGAGTAATGTCTCAAACAGTCCACGATTTAATCGTTCGATGGAAGACCAGTAGTAGTTTCCGATGCACATCTGGAGGCATTCTACAACCTGTGGACTATCTGGGTGTTGATGAAACACAGAAATTGCATCGGGATTTAATACAACAGTCACCATGCGCACTTTTCTCCATGGGAGTAATGTCTCCAACAGTCTACGCTTTGATCGTTCCCTGGAAGACCAGTAGAAGTTTACGAAGCACATCTGGTGGCATTCTGTAATCTATGGACTATCAGAGTGTTGATGAAACACAGAAATAGCATCAGGATTGAATACAACATTAACCATGCGCACTTTCCTCCATGGGAGTAATGTCTCAAATAGTCTACGCTTTGATCGTTCCCTGGAAGACCAGTAGTAGTTTCCGATGCACATCTGGTGGCATTCTGTAATCTGTGGACTAACAGAGTGTTGATGAGACACAAAAATTGCATCGGGATTGAATACAACAGCCACCATGCGCACTTTCCTCCATGGGAGTAATGTCTCAAACAGTCTACGCTTTGATCGTTCCCTGGAAGACCAGTAGTAGTTTCCGATGCAAATCTGGAGGCATTCTGTAATCTGTGAACAATCAGAGTGTTGATGAAACACAGAAATAGCATCGCGATTGAATAAAACAGTCACCATGCGCACTTTCCTCCACTGTAGTAATGTCTCAATCAGTCCACGATTTCATCGGTCGATGGAAGACCAGTAGTAGTTTCCGATGCACATCTAGAGGCAATCTGTAATCTGAGGACTATCAGAGTGTTGATGAAACACAGTAATTGTGTCTGGATTGAAGACAACACTCACCATGCGCACTTTTATTCCTTGGGAGTAATGTCTCAAACATTCTACGCTTTGATCGTTCCCTGTTTGACCAGTACTAGTTCCCGATGCACATCTGGAGGCATTCTGTAATCTGTGGACTATCAGACTGTTGATGAAACACAGAAATTGAATCGGGATTGAATACAACAGTCACCATCCGCACTTTCCTCCATTGGAGTAACGTCTGAAACATTCTACGCTTTGATTTTTTCCTGGAAGACCAGTAGTAGTTTCCGATGCACATCTGGTGGCATTCTGTAATCTGTGGACTGTCAGAGTGTTGATGAAACACAGAAATGGCATCGGGTTTGAATACAACAGTCACCATGCGCACTTTCCTCCTTGGGAGTAATGTCTCAAACATTCTACGCTTTGATCGTTCCCTGTTTGACCAGTACTAGTTCCCGATGCACACCTGGAGGCATTCTGTAATGTATGGACTATCAGAGTGTTGATGAAACACAGAAATAGCATCGGGATAGAATACAACAGTCACCATGCGCATTTTCCTCCACGGGAGTAACGTCTGAAACATTCTACGCTTTGATTTTTTCCTGGAAGACCAGTAGTAGTTTCCGATGCACATCTGGTGGCATTCTGTAATCTGTGGACTGTCAGAGTGTTGATGAAACACAGAATTGCATCGGGTTTGAATACAACAGTCACCATGCGCACTTTCCTCCATTTGAGTAATGTCTCAAACAGTCTACGCGTTGATCGTTCCCTGAAAGACCAGTAGAAGTTTCCGATGCACATCTGGTGGCATTCTGTAATCTATGGACTATCAGAGTCTTGATGGAACACAGAAATTGCATCGGGATTGATAACAACAGTCACCATGCGCACTTTCCTCCACGGGAGTAATGTTTTAAACAGTCCACGATTTTATCGTTCGATGGAAGACCAGTAGTACTTTCCGATGAACATCTGGAGACATTCTGTAATCTGTGGACTATCTGAGTGTTGATGAAACACAGAAATTGCATCGGGATTGAATACAACAGTCACCATGCGCACTTTTCTCCATGGGAGTAATGTTCCCAACAGTCTGCGCTTTGATCGTTCCCTGGAAGACCAGTAGAAGTTTCCGATGCACATCTGGTGGCATTCTGTAATGTATGGACTATCAGAGTGTTGATGAAACACAGAAATAGCATCGGGATAGAATACAACAGTCACCATGCGCATTTTCCTCCACGGGAGTAATGTCAAAATCAGTCCACGATTTGATCGTTCGATGGAAGACCAGTAGTAGTTTCCGATGCACATCTGGAGGCAATCTGTAATCTGAGGACTATCAGAGTGTTGATGAAACACAGTAATTGCATCGGGATTGAATACAACACTCTCCATGCGCACTTTCCTCCATGGGAGTAATGTCTCAAACTTTCTACGCTTTGATCGTTCCCTGTTAGAAAAGTACTAGTTCCCGATGCACATCTGGAGGCATTCTGTAATCGGTGTACTATCAGACTGTTGATGAAACACAGAAATTGAATCGGGATTGAATACAACAGTCACCATCCGCACTTTCCTCCATGGGAGTAACGTCTGAAACATTCTACGCTTTGATCGTTCCCTGGAAGACCAGTAGTAGTTTCCGATAAACATCTGGTGGCATTCTGTAATCTGTGGACTATCAGAGTGTTGATGAAACGCAGAAATTTCCTCGGGATTGAATACAACAGTCACCATCCGCACTTCCATCCATGGGAGTAATTTCTCAAACAGTCTACGATTTGATCGTTCCCTGGAACACCAGTAGTAGTTTCCGATGCACATCTGGTGGCATTCTGTAATCTGTGGAATATCAGAGTGTTGATGTAACACAGAAATTGCATTGGGATTGAATACAACAGTTTCCTTGCGCACATTCCTCCACGGGAGTAATGTCTCAAACAGTCTACGCTTTGATCGTTCCCTGAAAGACCAGTAATGGTTTCCGATGCACAACTGGTGGCATTCTGTAATCTGTGGACTATCTGAGTGTTGATGAAACACAGAAACTGCATCGAGATTGAATACTACAGCACCATCCGCACTTTCCTCCATGGCAGTAATGTCTCAAACAGTCTACGCTTTGATCGTTGCCATGAAGACTAGTAGAAGATTCCGATGCACATCTGGAGGCAATCTGTAAACTGTGGACTATCAGAGTGTTAATGAAACACAGAAATTGCATCGGGATGGAATACAACAGTCACCATCCGCACTTTTCTGCATTGGATTAATATCTGAAACAGTCTACGCTTTGATCGTTCCATGGAATACCAGTAGTAGTTTCCGATGCACATCTGGAGGCATTCTGTAATCTGTGGACTTTCAAAGTGTTGATGAAACACAGAAATTGCATCGGGAGTGAATACAACAGTCACAATCCGCACTTTCCTCCATGGGAGTAATGTCTAATACACTCTACGCTTTGATCGTTCCCAGGAAGACCAGTAGTAGTTTCACATGCACATATGGAGGCATTCTGAAATCTGTGGACTATCTGAATGTTGATGAAACACAGAAATTGCATCGGGATTGAATACAACAGTCACCACGCGCACTTTCCTCCATGGGAGTAATGTCTCAAACAGTCTACGCTTTGATCGTTCCCTGGAAGACCAGTAGGAGTTTCCAATGCACATCAGGAGGCATTCTGTAATCTGTGGACTATCTGAGTGTTGATGAAACACAGAAATTGCATCGGGATTGAATACAACAGTCACCATGCGCACTTTCCTCCATGGGAGTAATGTCTCAAACAGTCTATGCTTTGATCGTTCCCTGGAAGACCAATAGTAGTTTCCGATGCACATCTGGAGGCATTCTGTAATCTGTGGACTAACTGAGTGTTGATGAAACACAGAAATTGCATCGGGAGTGAATACAACAGTCACCATCCGCACTTTTCTCCATGGGAGTAATTCTCAAACAGTCTACGCTTTGATCGTTCCCTGGAAGAAAAGTAGAAGTTTCCGATGCACATCAGGAGGCATTCTGTAATCTGTGGACTATCTGAGTGTTGGTGAAACACAGAAATAGCATCGGGAATGAATACAACAGTCACCATGCACACTTTCCTAGAATGGAAGTAATGTCTCAAACAGTCCACGATTTAATCGTTCAATGGAAGACCAGTAGTAGTTTCCGATGCACATCTGGAGGCATTCTATAACCTGTGGACTATCTGAGTGTTGATGAAATACAGAAATTGCGTCGGGATTGAATACAACAGTCACCATGCGCTCTTTTCTCCATGGGAGTAATGTCTCCAACAGTCTACGCTTTGATCGTTCCCTGGAAGACCAGTAGAAGTTTCCGAAGCACATCTGGTGGCATTCTGTAATCTATGGACTATCAGAGTGTTGATGAAACACAGAAATAGCATCAGGATTGAATACAACAGTCACCATGCGCACTTTCCTCCATGGGAGTAATGTCTCAAATAGTCTACGCTTTGATCGTTCCCTGGAAGACCAGTAGTAGTTTCCGATGCACATCTGGTGGCATTCTGTAATCTGTGGACTAACAGAGTGTTGATGAGACACAGAAATTGCATCGGGATTGAATACAACAGTCAATATTCGCACTTTCCTCCATGGGAGTAATGTCTCAAACAGTCTACGCTTTGATCGTTACCTGTAAGACCAGTAGTAATTTCCGATGCACATCTGGAGGCATTCCGTAATCTGTGGAGTATCAGAGTGTTGATGAAGCACTGAAATAGCATCGGGATTGAATACAACAATCACCATGCGCATTTTCCTCCACGGGAGTAATGTCTCAATCAGTCCACGATTTGATCGTTCGATGGAAGACCAGTAGTAGTTTCCGATGCACATCTGGAGGCAATCTGTAATCTGAGGACTATCAGAGTGTTGATGAAACACAGTAATTGCGTCGGGATTGAATACAACACTCACCATGCGCACTTTCCTCCATGGGAGTAATGTCTCAAACTTTCTACGCTTTGATCGTTCCCTGTTAGACCAGTACTAGTTCCCGATGCACATCTGGAGGCATTCTGTAATCTGTGTACTATCAGACTGTTGATGAAACACAGAAATTGAATCGGGATTGAATACAACAGTCACCATCCGCACTTTCCCCCATGGGAGTAACGTCTGAAACATTCTACGCTTTGATTGTTTCCTGGAAGACCAGTAGTAGTTTCCGATGCACATCTGGTGGCATTCTGTAATCTGTGGACTGTCAGAGTGTTGATGAAACACAGAAATGGCATCGGGTATGAATACAACAGTCACCATGCGCACTTTCCTCCATGGGAGTAATGTCTCATACAGTCTACGCGTTGATCGTTCCCTGAATGACCAGTAGAAGTTTCCGATGCACATCTGGTGGCATTCTGTAATCTATGGACTATCAGAGTCTTGATGGAACACAGAAATTGCATCGGGATTGATAACAACAGTCACCATGCGCACTTTCCTCCACGGGAGTAATGTCTCTAACAGTCCACGATTTTATCGTTCGATCGAAGACCAGTAGTACTTTCCGATGCACATCTGGAGGCATTCTGTAATCTGTGGACTATCTGAGTGTTGATGAAACACAGAAATTGCATCGGGATTGAATACAACAGTCACCATGCGCACTTTTCTCCATGTGAGTAATGTCCCCAACAGTCTACGCTTTGATCGTTCCCTGGAAGACCAGTAGAAGTTTCCGATGCACATCTGGTGGCATTCTGTAATCTATGGACTATCAGAGTGTTGATGAAACACAGAAATAGCATCGGGATTGAATACAACAGTCACCATGCGCACTTTCCTCCATGGGGATAATGTCTCAAACAGTCTACGATTTGATCGTTCCCTGGAACACCAGTAGTAGTTTCCGATGCACATCTGGTGGCATTCTGTAATTTGTGGAATATCAGAGTGTTGATGTAACACAGAAATTGCATTGGGATTGAATACAACAGTTTCCTTGCGCACATTCCTCCACGGGAGTAATGTCTCAAAAAGTCTACGCTTTGATCGTTCCCTGAAAGACCAGTAATGGTTTCCGATGCACAACTGGTGGCATTCTGTAATCTGTGGACTATCTGAGTGTTGATGAAACACAGAAACTGCATCGAGATTGAATACTACAGCACCATCCGCACTTTCCTCCATGGCTGTAATGTCTCAAACAGTCTACGCTTTGATCGTTGCCATGAAGACTAGTAGAAGATTGCGATGCACATCTGGAGGCAATCTGTAAACTATGGACTATCAGAGTGTTGATGAAACATAGAAATTGCATCGGGATGGAATACAACAGTCACCATCCGCACTTTTCTGCATTGGATTAATATCTGAAACAGTCTACGCTTTGATCGTTCCATGGAATACCAGTAGTAGTTTCCGATGCACATCTGGAGGCATTCTGTAATCTGTGGACTTTCAAAGTGTTGATGAAACACAGAAATTGCATCGGGAGTGAATACAACAGTCACAATCCGCACTTTCCTCCATGGGAGTAATGTCTGATACACTCTACGCTTTGATCGTTCCCAGGAAGACCAGTAGTAGTTTCACATGCACATATGGAGGCATTCTGAAATCTGTGGACTATCTGAATGTTGATGAAACACAGAAATTGCATCGGGATTGAATACAACAGTCACCATGCGCACTTTCCTCCATGGGAGTAATGTCTCAAACAGTCTACGATTTGATCGTTCCCTGGAAGACCAGTAGGAGTTTCCAATGCACATCAGGAGGCATTCTGTAATCTGTGGACTATCTGAGTGTTGATGAAACACAGAAATTGCATCGGGATTGAATACAACAGTCACCATGCACACTTTCCTAGAATGGAAGTAATGTCTCAAACAGTCCACGATTTAATCGTTCAATGGAAGACCAGTAGTAGTTTCCGATGCACATCTGGAGGCATTCTATAACCTGTGGACTATCTGAGTGTTGATGAAATACAGAAATTGCGTCGGGATTGAATACAACAGTCACCATGCCCACTTTTCTCCATGGGAGTAATGTCTCCAACAGTCTACGCTTTGATCGTTCCCTGGAAGACCAGTAGAAGTTTCCGAAGCACATCTGGTGGCATTCTGTAATCTATGGACTATCAGAGTATTGATGAAACACAGAAATAGCATCAGGATTGAATACAACAGTCACCATGCGCACTTTCCTCCATGGGAGTAATGTCTCAAATAGTCTACGCTTTGATCGTTCCCTGGAAGACCAGTAATAGTTTCCGATGCACATCTGGTGGCATTCTGTAATCTGTGGACTAACAGAGTGTTGATGAGACACAGAAATTGCATCGGGATTGAATACAACAGTCAATATTCGCACTTTCCTCCATGGGAGTAATGTCTCAAACAGTCTACGCTTTGATCGTTACCTGTAAGACCAGTAGTAATTTCCGATGCACATCTGGAGGCATTCCGTAATCTGTGGAGTATCAGAGTGTTGATGAAGCACAGAAATAGCATCGGGATTGAATACAACAGTCACCATGCGCATTTTCCTCCACGGGAGTAATGTCTCAATCTGTCCACGATTTGATCGTTGGATGGAAGACCAGTAGTAGTTTCCGATGAACATCTGGAGGCAATCTGTAATCTGAGGACTATCAGAGTGTTGATGAAACACAGTAATTGCGTCGGGATTGAATACAACACTCACCATGCGCACTTTCCTCCATGGGAGTAATGTCTCAAACTTTCTACGCTTTGATCGTTCCCTGTTAGACCAGTACTAGTTCCCGATGCACATCTGGAGGCATTCTGTAATCTGTGTACTATCAGACTGTTGATGAAACACAGAAATTGAATCGGGATTGAATACAACAGTCACCATCCGCACTTTCCTCCATGGGAGTAACGTCTGAAACAATCTACGCTTTGATTGTTTCCTGGAAGACCAGTAGTAGTTTCCGATGCACATCTGGTGGCATTCTGTAATCTGTGGACTGTCAGAGTGTTGATGAAACACAGAAATGGCATCGGGTATGAATACAACAGTCACCATGCGCACTTTCCTCCATGGGAGTAATGTCTCATACAGTCTACGCGTTGATCGTTCCCTGAATGACCAGTAGAAGTTTCTGATGCACATCTGGTGGCATTCTGTAATCTATGGACTATCAGAGTCTTGATGGAACACAGAAATTGCATCGGGATTGATAACAACAGTCACCATGCGCACTTTCCTCCACGGGAGTAATGTCTCTAACAGTCTACGATTTTATCGTTCGATGGAAGACCAGTAGTACTTTCCGATGCACATCTGGAGGCATTCTGTAATCTGTGGACTATCTGAGTGTTGATGAAACACAGAAATTGCATCGGGATTGAATACAACAGTCACCATGCGCACTTTTCTCCATGTGAGTAATGTCCCCAACAGTCTACCCTTTGATCGTTCCCTGGAAGACCAGTAGAAGTTTCCGATGCACATCTGGTGGCATTCTGTAATCTATGGACTATCAGAGTGTTGATGAAACACAGAAATAGCATCGGGATTGAATACAACAGTCACCATGCGCACTTTCCTCCATGGGGATAATGTCTCAAACAGTCTACGTTTTGATTGTTCCCTGGAAGACCAGTAGTAGTTTTCGTTGCACATCATGAGGCATTCTGTAATCTGTGGACTATCAGAGTGTTAATGAAACACAGAAATTCCTTCGGGATTGAATACAACAGTCACCATGCGCACTTTCCTCCATGGGAGTAATTCTCAAACAGTCTACGCTTTGATCGTTCCCTGGAAGACCAGTAGTAGTTTCCGATGCACATCTGGTGGCATTCTGTAATCTGTGGACTATCAGAGTGTTGATGTAACACAGAAATTGCATTGGGATTGAATACAACAGTGACCATGCGCACATTCCTCCACGGGAGTAATGTCTCAAACAGTCTACGCTTTGATCGTTCCCTGAAAGACCAGTAATGGTTTCCGATGCACAACTGGTGGCATTCTGTAATCTGTGGACTATCAGAGTGTTGATGAAACACAGAGAATGCATCGGGATTGAATACAACAGTCACCATGCGAACTTTCCTCCACGGGAGTGATATCTCAAACAGTCTACGCTTCGATCGTTCCCTGGAATACCAGTAGTAGTTTCCGATGCACATCTGGTGGCATTCTGTAATCTGTGGACTATCAGAGTGTTGATGAAACATAGAAATTGCATCGGGATGGAATACAACATTCACCATCCGCACTTTTCTGCATGGGAGTAATATCTGAAATAGTCAACGCTTTGATCGTTCCATGGAATACCAGTAGTAGTTTCCGATGCACATCTGGAGGCATTCTGTAATCTGTGGACCTTCAAAGTGTTGATGAAACACAGAAATTGCATCGGGAGTGAATACAACAGTCACAATCCGCACGTTCCTCCATGGGAGTAATGTCTGATACACTCTACTCTTTGATCGTTCCCAGGAAGACCAGTAGTAGTTTCCCATGCACATATGGAGGCATTCTGAAATCTGTGGACTATCTGAATGTTGATGAAACACAGAAATTGCATCGGGATTGAATACAACAGTCACTATGCGCACTTTCCTCCATGGGAGTAATGTCTCAAAGAGTCTACACTTTGATAGTTCCCTGGAAGACCAGTAGGAGTTTCCAATGCACATCAGGAGGCATTCTGTAATCTGTGGACTATCTGAGTGTTGATGAAACACAGAAATTGCATCGGGATTGAATACAACAGTCACCATGCGCACTTTCCTCCATGGGAGTAATGTCTCAAACAGTCTATGCTTTGATCGTTCCCAGGAAGACCAATAGTAGTTTCCGATGCACATCTGGAGGCATTCTGTAATCTGTGGACTAACTGAGTGTTGATGAAACACAGAAATTGCATCGGGAGTGAATACAACAGTCACCATCCGCACTTTTCTCCATGGGAGTAATTCTCAAACAGTCTACGCTTTGATCGTTCCCTGGAAGAAAAGTAGAAGTTTCCGATGCACATCAGGAGGCATTCTGTAATCTGTGGACTATCTGAGTGTTGGTGAAACACAGAAATAGCATCGGGAATGAATACAACAGTCACCATGCACACTTTCCTAGAATGGAAGTAATGTCTCAAACAGTCCACGATTTAATCGTTCAATGGAAGACCAGTAGTAGTTTCCGATGCACATCTGGAGGCATTCTATAACCTGTGGACTATCTGAGTGTTGATGAAATACAGAAATTGCGTCGGGATTGAATACAACAGTCACCATGCCCACTTTTCTCCATGGGAGTAATGTCTCCAACAGTATACGCTTTGATCGTTCCCTGGAAGACCAGTAGAAGTTTCCGAAGCACATCTGGTGGCATTCTGTAATCTATGGACTATCAGAGTATTGATGAAACACAGAAATAGCATCAGGATTGAATACAACAGTCACCATGCGCACTTTCCTCCATGGGAGTAATGTCTCAAATAGTCTACGCTTTGATCGTTCCCTGGAAGACCAGTAATAGTTTCCGATGCACATCTGGTGGCATTCTGTAATCTGTGGACTAACAGAGTGTTGATGAGACACAGAAATTGCATCGGGATTGAATACAACAGTCAATATTCGCACTTTCCTCCATGGGAGTAATGTCTCAAACAGTCTACGCTTTGATCGTTACCTGTAAGACCAGTAGTAATTTCCGATGCACATCTGGAGGCATTCCGTAATCTGTGGAGTATCAGAGTGTTGATGAAGCACAGAAATAGCATCGGGATTGAATACAACAGTCACCATGCGCATTTTCCTCCACGGGAGTAATGTCTCAATCTGTCCACGATTTGATCGTTGGATGGAAGACCAGTAGTAGTTTCCGATGAACATCTGGAGGCAATCTGTAATCTGAGGACTATCAGAGTGTTGATGAAACACAGTAATTGCGTCGGGATTGAATACAACACTCACCATGCGCACTTTCCTCCATGGGAGTAATGTCTCAAACTCTCTACGCTTTGATCGTTCCCTGTTAGACCAGTACTAGTTCCCGATGCACATCTGGAGGCATTCTGTAATCTGTGTACTATCAGACTGTTGATGAAACACAGAAAATCGGGATTGAATACAACAGTCACCATCCGCACTTTCCTCCATGGGAGTAACGTCTGAAACAATCTACGCTTTGATTTTTTCCTGGAAGACCAGTAGTAGTTTCCGATGCACATCTGGTGGCATTCTGTAATCTGTGGACTGTCAGAGTGTTGATGAAACACAGAAATGGCATCGGGTATGAATACAACAGTCACCATGCGCACTTTCCTCCATGGGAGTAATGTCTCATACAGTCTACGCGTTGATCGTTCCCTGAATGACCAGTAGAAGTTTCTGATGCACATCTGGTGGCATTCTGTAATCTATGGACTATCAGAGTCTTGATGGAACACAGAAATTGCATCGGGATTGATAACAACAGTCACCATGCGCACTTTCCTCCACGGGAGTAATGTCTCTAACAGTCTACGATTTTATCGTTCGATGGAAGACCAGTAGTACTTTCCGATGCACATCTGGAGGCATTCTGTAATCTGTGGACTATCTGAGTGTTGATGAAACACAGAAATTGCATCGGGATTGAATACAACAGTCACCATGCGCACTTTTCTCCATGTGAGTAATGTCCCCAACAGTCTACCCTTTGATCGTTCCCTGGAAGACCAGTAGAAGTTTCCGATGCACATCTGGTGGCATTCTGTAATCTATGGACTATCAGAGTGTTGATGAAACACAGAAATAGCATCGGGATTGAATACAACAGTCACCATGCGCACTTTCCTCCATGGGGATAATGTCTCAAACAGTCTACGTTTTGATTGTTCCCTGGAAGACCAGTAGTAGTTTTCGTTGCACATCATGAGGCATTCTGTAATCTGTGGACTATCAGAGTGTTAATGAAACACAGAAATTCCTTCGGGATTGAATACAACAGTCACCATGCGCACTTTCCTCCATGGGAGTAATTCTCAAACAGTCTACGCTTTGATCGTTCCCTGGAAGACCAGTAGTAGTTTCCGATGCACATCTGGTGGCATTCTGTAATCTGTGGACTATCAGAGTGTTGATGTAACACAGAAATTGCATTGGGATTGAATACAACAGTGACCATGCGCACATTCCTCCACGGGAGTAATGTCTCAAACAGTCTACGCTTTGATCGTTCCCTGAAAGACCAGTAATGGTTTCCGATGCACAACTGGTGGCATTCTGTAATCTGTGGACTATCAGAGTGTTGATGAAACACAGAGAATGCATCGGGATTGAATACAACAGTCACCATGCGAACTTTCCTCCACGGGAGTGATATCTCAAACAGTCTACGCTTCGATCGTTCCCTGGAATACCAGTAGTAGTTTCCGATGCACATCTGGTGGCATTCTGTAATCTGTGGACTATCAGAGTGTTGATGAAACATAGAAATTGCATCGGGATGGAATACAACATTCACCATCCGCACTTTTCTGCATGGGAGTAATATCTGAAATAGTCAACGCTTTGATCGTTCCATGGAATACCAGTAGTAGTTTCCGATGCACATCTGGAGGCATTCTGTAATCTGTGGACCTTCAAAGTGTTGATGAAACACAGAAATTGCATCGGGAGTGAATACAACAGTCACAATCCGCACGTTCCTCCATGGGAGTAATGTCTGATACACTCTACGCTTTGATCGTTCCCAGGAAGACCAGTAGTAGTTTCCCATGCACATATGGAGGCATTCTGAAATCTGTGGACTATCTGAATGTTGATGAAACACAGAAATTGCATCGGGATTGAATACAACAGTCACTATGCGCACTTTCCTCCATGGGAGTAATGTCTCAAAGAGTCTACGCTTTGATAGTTCCCTGGAAGACCAGTAGGAGTTTCCAAAGCACATCAGGAGGCATTCTGTAATCTGTGGACTATCTGAGTGTTGATGAAACACAGAAATTGCATCGGGATTGAATACAACAGTCACCATGCGCACTTTCCTCCATGGGAGTAATGTCTCAAACAGTCTATGCTTTGATCGTTCCCAGGAAGACCAATAGTAGTTTCCGATGCACATCTGGAGGCATTCTGTAATCTGTGGACTAACTGAGTGTTGATGAAACACAGAAATTGCATTGGGATTGAATACAACAGTCACCATGCGCACTTTCCTCCATGGGAGTAATGTCTCAAATAGTCTACGCTTTGATCGTTCCCTGGAAGACCAGTAGTAGTTTCCGATGCACATCTGGTGCATTCTGTAATCTGTGGACTAACAGAGTGTTGATGAGACACAGAAATAGCATCGGGATTGAATACAACAGTCAATATTCGCACTTTCCTCCATGGGAGTAATGTCTCAAACAGTCTACGCTTTGATCGTTACCTGGAAGACCAGTAGTAATTTCCGATGCACATCTGGAGGCATTCTGTAATCTGTGGACTATCAGAGTGTTAATGAAACACAGAAATTGCATCGGGATTGAATACAACAGTCACCATGCGCACTTTCCTCCATAGGAGTAATGTCTCAAACAGTCTACGCTTTGATCGTTCCCTGGAAGACCAGTAGTAGTTTCCGATGCAAATCTGGAGGCATTCTGTAATCTGTGGAATATCAGAGTGTTGATGAAACACAGAAGTAGCATCGCGATTGAATACAACAGTCACCATGCGCACTTTCCTCCACGGGAGTAATGTCTCAATTAGTCCACGATTTGATCGGTCGATGGAAGACCAGTAGTAGTTTCCGATGCACATCTGGAGGCAATCTGTAATCTGAGGACTATCAGAGTGTTGATGAAACACAGTAATTGTATCGGGATTGAATACAACACTCACCATGCGCACTTTCCTCCTTGGGAGTAACGTCTGAAACATTCTACGATTTGATTGTTTCCTGTAAGACCAGTAGTAGTTTCCGATGCACATCTGGTGGCATTCTGTAATCTGTGGACTGTCAGAGTGTTGATGAAACACAGAAATGGCATCGGGTTTGAATACAACAGTCACCATGCGCACTTTCCTCCAAGGGAGTAATGTCTCAAACAGTCTACGCCTTGATCGTTCCCTGAAAGACCAGTAGAAGTTTCCGATGCACATCTGGTGGCATTCTGTAATCTATGGACTATCAGAGTCTTGATGGAACACAGAAATTGCATCGGGATTGATAACAACAGTCACCATGCGCACTTTCCTCCAAGGGAGTAATGTCTCAAACAGTCCACGATTTTATCGTTCGATGGAAGACCAGTAGTACTTTCCGATGAACATCTGGAGGCATTCTGTAATCTGTGGACTATCTGAGTGTTGATGGAACACAGAAATTGCATCGGGATTGAATACAACACTCACCATGCGCACTTTTCTCCATGGGAGTAATGTTCCCAACAGTCTACGCTTTGATCGTTCCCTGGAAGACCAGTACAAGTTTCCGATGCACATCTGGTGGCATTCTGTAATCTATGGACTATCAGAGTGTTGATGAAACACAGAAATAGCATCGGGATTGAATACAACAGTCACCATGCGCACTTTCCTCCATGGGAATAATGTCTCAAACAGTCTACGTTTTGATTGTTCCCTGGAAGACCAGTAGTAGTTTTCGATGCACATCATGATTCATTCTGTAATCTGTGGACTGTCAGAGAGTTGATGAAACACAGAAATAGCATCGGGATTGAATACAACACTCACCATGCGCACTTTTCTCCATGGGAGTAATGTTCCCAACAGTCTACGCTTTGATCGTTCCCTGGAAGACCAGTACAAGTTTCCGATGCACATCTGGTGGCATTCTGTAATCTATGGACTATCAGAGTGTTGATGAAACACAGAAATAGCATCGGGATTGAATACAACAGTCACCATGCGCACTTTCCTCCAAGGGAGTAATGTCTCAAACAGTCCACGATTTTATCGTTCGATGGAAGACCAGTAGTAGTTTCCGATGCACATCTGGAGGCAATCTGTAATCTGAGGACTATCAGAGTGTTGATGAAACACAGTAATTTTGTCGGGATTGAATACATCACTCACCATGCGCACTTTCCTCCTTGGGAGTAATGTCTCAAATAGTCTACGCTTTGATCGTTCCCTGGAAGACCAGTAGTAGTTTCCGATGCACATCTGGTGGCATTCTGTAATCTGTGGACTAACAGAGTGTTGATGAGACACAGAAATAGCATCGGGATTGAATACAACAGTCAATATTCGCACTTTCCTCCATGGGAGTAATGTCTCAAACAGTCTACGCTTTGATCGTTACCTGGAAGACCAGTAGTAATTTCCGATGCACATCTGGAGGCATTCTGTAATCTGTGGACTATCAGAGTGTTAATGAAACACAGAAATTGCATCGGGATTGAATACAACAGTCACCATGCGCACTTTCCTCCATAGGAGTAATGTCTCAAACAGTCTACGCTTTGATCGTTCCCTGGAAGACCAGTAGTAGTTTCCGATGCAAATCTGGAGGCATTCTGTAATCTGTGGAATATCAGAGTGTTGATGAAACACAGAAGTAGCATCGCGATTGAATACAACAGTCACCATGCGCACTTTCCTCCACGGGAGTAATGTCTCAATCAGTCCACGATTTGATCGGTCGATGGAAGACCAGTAGTAGTTTCCGATGCACATCTGGAGGCAATCTGTAATCTGAGGACTATCAGAGTGTTGATGAAACACTGTAATTGTGTCGGGATTGAATACAACACTCACCATGCGCACTTTCCTCCTTGGGAGTAATGTCTCAAACGTTCTACGCTTTGATCGTTCCCTGTTAGACCAGTACTAGTTCCCGATGCACATCTGGAGGCATTCTGTAATCTGTGGACTATCCGACTGTTGATGAAACACAGAAATTGAATCGGGATTGAATACAACAGTCACCATCCGCACTTTCCTCCTTGGGAGTAACGTCTGAAACATTCTACGCTTTGATTGTTTCCTGTAAGACCAGTAGTAGTTTCCGATGCACATCTGGTGGCATTCTGTAATCTGTGGCCTATCTGAGTGTTGATGAAACACAGAAATTGCATCGGGATTGAATACAACACTCACCATGCGCACTTTTCTCCATGGGAGTAATGTTCCCAACAGTCTACGCTTTGATCGTTCCCTGGAAGACCAGTAGAAGTTTCCGATGCACATCTGGTGGCATTCTGTAATCTATGGACTATCAGAGTGTTGATGAAACACAGAAATAGCATCGGGATTGAATACAACAGTCACCATGCGCACTTTCCTCCATGGGAATAATGTCTCAAACAGTCTACGTTTTGATTGTTCCCTGGAAGACCAGTAGTAGTTTTCAATGCACATCATGATTCATTCTGTAATCTGTGGACTATCAGAGTGTTAATGAAACACAGAAATTGCATCGGGATTGAATACAACAGTCACCATGCTCACTTTCCTCCATGGGAGTAATGTCTCAAACAGTCTACGTTTGATCGTTCCCTGGAAGACCAGTAGTAGTTTCCGATGCACATCTGGAGGCATTCCGTAATCTGTGGAGTATCAGAGTGTTGATGAAACACAGAAATAGCATCAGGATTGAATACAACAGACACCATGCGCATTTTCCTCCACGGGAGTGATATCTCAAACAATCTACGCTTCGATCGTTCCCTGGAATACCAGTAGTAGTTTCCGATGCATATCTGGTGGCATTCTGTAATCTGTGGACTATCAGAGTGATGATGAAACACAGAAATAGCATCGAGATTGAATACAACAGTCAACATGCGCACTTTCCTCCATGGGAGTAATGTCTCAAACAGTCTACGGTTTGATCGTTCCATGGAAGACCAGTAGGACTTTCCGATGCCCATCAGGAGGCATTCTGTAATCTGTGGACTATCTGAGTGTTGATGAAACACAGAAATTGCATCGGGATTGAATACAACAGTCACCATGCGCACTTTCCTCCATGGGAGTAATGTCTCAAACAGTCTATGCTTTGATCTTTCCCAGGAAGACCAATAGAAGTTTCCGATGCACACCTGGGGCATTCTGTAATCTGTGGACTAACTGAGTGTTGATGAAACACAGAAATTGCATCGGGAGTGAATACAACAGTCACCATGCGCACTTTCCTCCATGGGAGTAATTCTCAAAGGGTCTACGCTTTGATCGTTCCCTGGAAGACCATTAGTAGTTTCCGATGTACGTCTGGTGGCATTCTGTAATCTGTGGACTACCAGAGTGTTGAAGAAACACAGAAATAGCATTATGATTGAATACAACAGTCACCATGCGCACTTTCCTCCTTAGGAGTAATGTCTCAAACAGTCTACGCTTTGATCGTTCACTGGAAGACCAGTAGTAGTTTCCGATGCACATCTGGTGGCATTCTGTAATCTGTGGACTATCAGAGTGTTGATGAAACACTGAAATGGCATCGGGATTGAGTACAACAGTCACCATGCGCACTTCCCTCCATGGGAGTAATGTCTCAAACAGTCTGCGCTTTGATCGTTCTCTGGAAGACCTGTAGTGGTTTCCAATGCACAACTGGTGGCATTCTGTAATCTGTGGACTATCAGGGTGTTGATAAAACACAGAGAATAAATCGGGATTGAATACAACAGTCACCATGCGCACTTTCCTCCACGGGGGTGATATCTCAAACATTCTACGCTTTGATCGTTCCCTGGAATACCAGTAGTAGTTTCCGATGCACATCTGGTGGCATTCTGAAATCTGTGGACTATCAGAGTGTTGATGAAACACAGAAATAGCATCGGGATTGAATACAACAGTCACCATGCGCACTTGTCTCCATGGGAGTAATGTCTCAAACAGTCAACGCTTTGATCGTTCCCTGGAAGACCAGTAGTAGTCTCCGTTGCACATCTGGTGGCATTCTGTAATCTGTGGACTAACAGAGTGTTGATGAAACACAGAAATTGCATCGGGATTGAATACAACAGTCAATATTCGCATTTTCCTCAATGGGAGTGATGTCTCAAACAGTCTACGCTTTGATCGTTTCCTGGAAGACCAGTAGTAGTTTCCGATGCACATCTGGAGGCATACTGTAATCTGGTGACTATCAGAGTGTTGATGAAACACAGAAATTGCATCGGGATTGATTACAACAGTCACCATGCGCACTTTCCTCCATGGGAGTAATGTCTCAAACAGTCTATGCTATGATCGTTCCCTGGAAGACCAGTAGTAGTTTCCAATGCACATCTGGAGGCATTCTGTAATCTGTGGACCTTCAAAGTGTTGATGAGACACAGAAATTGCATCAGGATTGAATACAACAATCACCATGAGCACATTCCTCCATGGGAGTAATGTCTCACACAGCCTATGCTTTGATCGTTCCCAGGAGGACCAGTAGTATTATCCGATGCATATCTGGTGGCAATCTGTAATCTGTGGACTGGAAGACCAGTAGTAGTTTTCGATGCACATCTGGAGGCAATCTGTAATCTGTGGACTATCAGAGTGCTGATGAAACATAGAAATTGCATCATGATGGAATACAACAGTCACCATCCGCACTTTTCTCCATGGGAGTAATATCTGAAACAGTGTAGGCTTTGATCGTTCCCTGGTATACCAGTAGTAGTTTCCGATGCACATATGGAGGCATTCTGTAATCTGTGGACCTTCAAAGTGTTGATGAAACACAGATATTGCATCGGGAGTGAATACAACAGTCACAATCCGCACTTTCCTCCATGGAAGTAATGTCTGATACAGTCTACGCTTTGATCGTTCCAAGGAAGACCAGTAGTAGTTTCCGATGCACATCTGGAGACAATCTGTAATCTGTGGACTAGCAGAGCGTTTATGAAACACAGAAATTGCATCGGGATTGAATACAACAGTCACCATCCACACTTTCCTCCATGGGAGTAACGTCTGAAACATTCTACCCTTTGATCGTTTCCTGGAAACCAGTAGTAGTTTCCGATGCACATCTGGAGGCAATCTGTAATCTGTGAACTATCAGAGTGTTGATGAAACATAGAAATTGCATCATGATGTAATACAACTGTCACCATCCGCACTTTTCTCCATGGGATTAATATCTGAAACAGTGTACGCTTTGATCGTTCCATGGAATACCAGTAGTAGCTTCCGATGCACATCTGGAGGCATTCTGTAATCTGTGGACCTTCAAATTGTTGATGAAACACAGAAATTGCATCGGGAGTGAATACAACAGTCACAATCCGCACTTTCTTCCATGGGAGTAATGTCTGATACACTCTACGCTTTGATCGTTCCCAGGAAGACCAGTAGTAGTTTCCCATGCACATATGGAGGCATTCTGAAATCTGTGGACTAACTGAGTGTTGATAAAACACAGAAATTGCAATGGGATTGAATACAACAGTCACAATGCGCACTTTCCTCCATGGGAGTAATGTCTCAAACAGTCCACGATTTGATCGTTGCCTGGAAGACCAGTAGTAGTTTCCGATGCACATCTGGAGGCATTCTGTAATCTGTGGACTATCTGAATATTGATGAAACACAGGAATTGCATCGGGATTGAATACATCAGTCACCATGCGCACCTTCCTTCATGGGAGTAATGTCTCAAACAGTCTACGCTTTGATCGTTCCCTGGAAGACCAGTAGGAGTTTCCGATCCACATCAGGAGGCATTCTGTAATCTGTGGACTATATGAGTGTTGATGAAACACAGAAATTGCATAGGGATTGAATACAACAGTCACCATACGCACTTTCCTCCATGGGAGTAAGGTCTCAAACAGTCTACGCTTTGATCGTTCCCAGGAAGACCAGTAGTAGTTTCCGATGCACATCTGGTGGCATTCTGTAATCTGTGGACTATCAGAGTGTTGATGAAACACTGAAATGGCATCGGGATTGAATACAACAGTCACCATGCGCACTTCCCTCCATGGCAGTAATGTCTCAAACAGTCTGCGCTGTGATCGTTCTCTGGAAGACCTGTAGTGGTTTCCAATGCACAACTGGTGGCATTCTGTAATCTGTGGACTATCAGGGTGTTGATAAAACACAGAGAATAAATCGGGACTGAATACAACAGTCACCATGCGTACTTTCCTCCACGGGAGTGATATCTCAAACATTCTACGCTTTGATCGTTCCCTGGAATACCAGTAGTAGTTTCCGATGCACATCTGGTGGCATTCTGAAATCTGTGGACTATCAGAGTGTTGATGAAACACAGAAATAGCATCGGGATTGAATACAACAGTCACCATGCGCACTTTTCTCCATGGGAGTAATGTCTCAAACAGTCAACGCTTTGATCGTTCCCTGGAAGACCAGTAGTAGTCTCCGTTGCACATCTGGTGGCAATCTGTAATCTGTGGACTAACAGAGTGTTGATGAAACACAGAAATTGCATCGGGATTGAATACAACAGTCAATATTCGCATTTTCCTCAATGGGAGTGATGTCTCAAACAGTCTACGCTTTGATCGTTTCCTGGAAGACCAGTAGTAGTTTCCGATGCACATCTGGAGGCATACTGTAATCTGGTGACTATCAGAGTGTTGATGAAACACAGAAATTGCATCGGGATTGATTACAACAGTCACCATGCGCACTTTCCTCCATGGGAGTAATGTCTCAAACAGTCTATGCTTTGATCGTTCCCTGGAAGACCAGTAGTAGTTTCCAATGCACATCTGGAGGCATTCTGTAATCTGTGGACCTTCAAAGTGTTGATGAGACACAGAAATTGCATCGGGATTGAATACAACAATCACCATGAGCACATTCCTCCATGGGAGTAATGTCTCACACAGTCTATGCTTTGATCGTTCCCAGGAGGACCAGTAGTATTATCCGATGCATATCTGGTGGCAATCTGTAATCTGTGGACTGGAAGACCAGTAGTAGTTTTCGATGCACATCTGGAGGCAATCTGTAATCTGTGGACTATCAGAGTGCTGATGAAACATAGAAATTGCATCATGATGGAATACAACAGTCACCATCCGCACTTTTCTCAATGGGAGTAATATCTGAAACAGTGTAGGCTTTGATCGTTCCCTGGTATACCAGTACTAGTTTCCGATGCACAAATGGAGGCATTCTGTATTCTGTGGACCTTCAAAGTGTTGATGAAACACAGATATTGCATCGGGAGTGAATACAACAGTCACAATCTGCACTTTCCTCCATGGGAGTAATGTCTGATACAGTCTACGCTTTGATCGTTCCAAGGAAGACCAGTAGTAGTTTCCGATGCACATCTGGAGACAATCTGTAATCTGTGGACTATCAGAGTGTTGATGACACACAGAAATTGAAGCGGGATTGAATACAACAGTCACCATCCACACTTTCCTCCATGGAAGTAACGTGTGAAACATTCTACTCTTTGATCGTTTCCTGGAAGACCAGTAGTAGTTTCCGATGCACATCTGGAGGCAATCTGTAATCTGTGGACTATCAGAGTGTTGATGAAACATAGAAATTGCATCATGATATAATACAACAGTCACCATCCGCACTTTTCTCCATGGGAGTAATATCTGAAACAGTGTACGCTTTGATCGTTCCATGGAATACCAGTAGTAGCTTCCGATGCACATCTGGAGGCATTCTGTAATCTGTGGACCTTCAAATTGTTGATGAAACACAGAAATTACATCGGGAGTGAATACAACAGTCACAATCCGCACTTTCTTCCATGGGAGTAATGTCTGATACAGTCTACGCTTTGATTGTTCAAAGGAAGACCAGTAGTAGTTTCCCATGCACATATGGAGGCATTCTGAAATCTGTGGACTAACTGAGTGTTGATAAAACACAGAAATTGCAATGGGATTGAATACAACAGTCACAATGCGCACTTTCCTCCATGGGAGTAATGTCTCAAACAGTCTACGATTTGATCGTTGCCTGGAAGACCAGTAGTAGTTTCCGATGCACATCTGGAGGCATTCTGTAATCTGTGGACTATCTGAATATTGATGAAACACAGGAACTGCATCAGGATTGAATACAACAGTCACCATGCGCACCTTCCTTCATGGGAGTAATGTCTCGAACAGTCTACGCTTTGATCGTTCCCTGGAAGACCAGTAGGAGTGTCCGATCCACATCAGGAGGCATTCTGTAATCTGTGGACTATATGAGTGTTGATAAAACACAGAAATTGCATAGGGATTGAATACAACAGTCACCATACGCACTTTCCTCCATGGGAGTAATGTCTCATACAGTCTACGCGTTGATCGTTCCCTGAATGACCAGTAGAAGTTTCCGATGCACATCTGGTGGCATTCTGTAATCTATGGACTATCAGAGTCTTGATGGAACACAGAAATTGCGTCGGGATTGATAACAACAGTCACCATGCGCACTTTCCTCCACGGGAGTAATGTCTCTAACAGTCCACGATTTTATCGTTCGATCGAAGACCAGTAGTACTTTCCGATGCACATCTGGAGGCATTCTGTAATCTGTGGACTATCTGAGTGTTGATGAAACACAGAAATTGCATCGGGATTGAATACAACAGTCACCATGCGCACTTTTCTCCATGTGAGTAATGTCCCCAACAGTCTACGCTTTGATCGTTCCCTGGAAGACCAGTAGAAGTTTCCGATGCACATCTGGTGGCATTCTGTAATCTATGGACTATCAGAGTGTTGATGAAACACAGAAATAGCATCGGGATTGAATACAACAGTCACCATGCGCACTTTCCTCCATGGGGATAATGTCTCAAACAGTCTACGATTTGATCGTTCCCTGGAACACCAGTAGTAGTTTCCGATGCACATCTGGTGGCATTCTGTAATTTGTGGAATATCAGAGTGTTGATGTAACACAGAAATTGCATTGGGATTGAATACAACAGTTTCCTTGCGCACATTCCTCCACGGGAGTAATGTCTCAAAAAGTCTACGCTTTGATCGTTCCCTGAAAGACCAGTAATGGTCTCCGATGCACAACTGGTGGCATTCTGTAATCTGTGGACTATCTGAGTGTTGATGAAACACAGAAACTGCATCGAGATTGAATACTACAGCACCATCCGCACTTTCCTCCATGGCTGTAATGTCTCAAACAGTCTACGCTTTGATCGTTGCCATGAATACTAGTAGAAGATTGCGATGCACATCTGGAGGCAATCTGTAAACTGTGGACTATCAGAGTGTTGATGAAACATAGAAATTGCATCGGGATGGAATACAACAGTCACCATCCGCACTTTTCTGCATTGGATTAATATCTGAAACAGACTACGCTTTGATCGTTCCATGGAATACCAGTAGTAGTTTCCGATGCACATCTGGAGGCATTCTGTAATCTGTGGACTTTCAAAGTGTTGATGAAACACAGAAATTGCATCGGGAGTGAATACAACAGTCACAATCCGCACTTTCCTCCATGGGAGTAATGTCTGATACACTCTACGCTTTGATCGTTCCCAGGAAGACCAGTAGTAGTTTCACATGCACATATGGAGGCATTCTGAAATCTGTGGACTATCTGAATGTTGATGAAACACAGAAATTGCATCGGGATTGAATACAACAGTCACCATGCGCACTTTCCTCCATGGGAGTAATGTCTCAAACAGTCTACGATTTGATCGTTCCCTGGAAGACCAGTAGGAGTTTCCAATGCACATCAGGAGGCATTCTGTAATCTGTGGACTATCTGAGTGTTGATGAAACACAGAAATTGCATCGGGATTGAATACAACAGTCACCATGCGCACTTTCCTCCATGGGAGTAATGTCTCAAACAGTCTATGCTTTGATCGTTCCCAGGAAGACCAATAGTAGTTTCCGATCCACATCTGGAGGCATTCTGTAATCTGTGGACTAACTGAGTGTTGATGAAACACAGAAATTGCATCGGGAGTGAATACAACAGTCACCATCCGCACTTTTCTCCATGGGAGTAATTCTCAAACAGTCTACGCTTTGATCGTTCCCTGGAAGAAAAGTAGAAGTTTCCGATGCACATCAGGAGGCATTCTGTAATCTGTGGACTATCTGAGTGTTGGTGAAACACAGAAATAGCATCGGGAATGAATACAACAGTCACCATGCACACTTTCCTAGAATGGAAGTAATGTCTCAAACAGTCCACGATTTAATCGTTCAATGGAAGACCAGTAGTAGTTTCCGATGCACATCTGGAGGCATTCTATAACCTGTGGACTATCTGAGTGTTGATGAAATACAGAAATTGCGTCGGGATTGAATACAACAGTCACCATGCCCACTTTTCTCCATGGGAGTAATGTCTCCAACAGTCTACGCTTTGATCGTTCCCTGGAAGACCAGTAGAAGTTTCCGAAGCACATCTGGTGGCATTCTGTAATCTATGGACTATCAGAGTATTGATGAAACACAGAAATAGCATCAGGATTGAATACAACAGTCACCATGCGCACTTTCCTCCATGGGAGTAATGTCTCAAATAGTCTACGCTTTGATCGTTCCCTGGAAGACCAGTAATAGTTTCCGATGCACATCTGGTGGCATTCTGTAATCTGTGGACTAACAGAGTGTTGATGAGACACAGAAATTGCATCGGGATTGAATACAACAGTCAATATTCGCACTTTCCTCCATGGGAGTAATGTCTCAAACAGTCTACGCTTTGATCGTTACCTGTAAGACCAGTAGTAATTTCCGATGCACATCTGGAGGCATTCCGTAATCTGTGGAGTATCAGAGTGTTGATGAAGCACAGAAATAGCATCGGGATTGAATACAACAGTCACCATGCGCATTTTCCTCCACGGGAGTAATGTCTCAATCTGTCCACGATTTGATCGTTGGATGGAAGACCAGTAGTAGTTTCCGATGAACATCTGGAGGCAATCTGTAATCTGAGGACTATCAGAGTGTTGATGAAACACAGTAATTGCGTCGGGATTGAATACAACACTCACCATGCGCACTTTCCTCCATGGGAGTAATGTCTCAAACTTTCTACGCTTTGATCGTTCCCTGTTAGACCAGTACTAGTTCCCGATGCACATCTGGAGGCATTCTGTAATCTGTGTACTATCAGACTGTTGATGAAACACAGAAATTGAATCGGGATTGAATACAACAGTCACCATCCGCACTTTCCTCCATGGGAGTAACGTCTGAAACAATCTACGCTTTGATTGTTTCCTGGAAGACCAGTAGTAGTTTCCGATGCACATCTGGTGGCATTCTGTAATCTGTGGACTGTCAGAGTGTTGATGAAACACAGAAATGGCATCGGGTATGAATACAACAGTCACCATGCGCACTTTCCTCCATGGGAGTAATGTCTCATACAGTCTACGCGTTGATCGTTCCCTGAATGACCAGTAGAAGTTTCTGATGCACATCTGGTGGCATTCTGTAATCTATGGACTATCAGAGTCTTGATGGAACACAGAAATTGCATCGGGATTGATAACAACAGTCACCATGCGCACTTTCCTCCACGGGAGTAATGTCTCTAACAGTCTACGATTTTATCGTTCGATGGAAGACCAGTAGTACTTTCCGATGCACATCTGGAGGCATTCTGTAATCTGTGGACTATCTGAGTGTTGATGAAACACAGAAATTGCATCGGGATTGAATACAACAGTCACCATGCGCACTTTTCTCCATGTGAGTAATGTCCCCAACAGTCTACCCTTTGATCGTTCCCTGGAAGACCAGTAGAAGTTTCCGATGCACATCTGGTGGCATTCTGTAATCTATGGACTATCAGAGTGTTGATGAAACACAGAAATAGCATCGGGATTGAATACAACAGTCACCATGCGCACTTTCCTCCATGGGGATAATGTCTCAAACAGTCTACGTTTTGATTGTTCCCTGGAAGACCAGTAGTAGTTTTCGTTGCACATCATGAGGCATTCTGTAATCTGTGGACTATCAGAGTGTTAATGAAACACAGAAATTCCTTCGGGATTGAATACAACAGTCACCATGCGCACTTTCCTCCATGGGAGTAATTCTCAAACAGTCTACGATTTGATCGTTCCCTGGAAGACCAGTAGTAGTTTCCGATGCACATCTGGTGGCATTCTGTAATCTGTGGACTATCAGAGTGTTGATGTAACACAGAAATTGCATTGGGATTGAATACAACAGTGACCATGCGCACATTCCTCCACGGGAGTAATGTCTCAAACAGTCTACGCTTTGATCGTTCCCTGAAAGACCAGTAATGGTTTCCGATGCACAACTGGTGGCATTCTGTAATCTGTGGACTATCAGAGTGTTGATGAAACACAGAGAATGCATCGGGATTGAATACAACAGTCACCATGCGAACTTTCCTCCACGGGAGTGATATCTCAAACAGTCTACGCTTCGATCGTTCCCTGGAATACCAGTAGTAGTTTCCGATGCACATCTGGTGGCATTCTGTAATCTGTGGACTATCAGAGTGTTGATGAAACATAGAAATTGCATCGGGATGGAATACAACATTCACCATCCGCACTTTTCTGCATGGGAGTAATATCTGAAATAGTCAACGCTTTGATCGTTCCATGGAATACCAGTAGTAGTTTCCGATGCACATCTGGAGGCATTCTGTAATCTGTGGACCTTCAAAGTGTTGATGAAACACAGAAATTGCATCGGGAGTGAATACAACAGTCACAATCCGCACGTTCCTCCATGGGAGTAATGTCTGATACACTCTACGCTTTGATCGTTCCCAGGAAGACCAGTAGTAGTTTCCCATGCACATATGGAGGCATTCTGAAATCTGTGGACTATCTGAATGTTGATGAAACACAGAAATTGCATCGGGATTGAATACAACAGTCACTATGCGCACTTTCCTCCATGGGAGTAATGTCTCAAAGAGTCTACGCTTTGATAGTTCCCTGGAAGACCAGTAGGAGTTTCCAATGCACATCAGGAGGCATTCTGTAATCTGTGGACTATCTGAGTGTTGATGAAACACAGAAATTGCATCGGGATTGAATACAACAGTCACCATGCGCACTTTCCTCCATGGGAGTAATGTCTCAAATAGTCTACGCTTTGATCGTTCCCTGGAAGACCAGTAGTAGTTTCCGATGCACATCTGGTGCATTCTGTAATCTGTGGACTAACAGAGTGTTGATGAGACACAGAAATAGCATCGGGATTGAATACAACAGTCAATATTCGCACTTTCCTCCATGGGAGTAATGTCTCAAACAGTCTACGCTTTGATCGTTACCTGGAAGACCAGTAGTAATTTCCGATGCACATCTGGAGGCATTCTGTAATCTGTGGACTATCAGAGTGTTAATGAAACACAGAAATTGCATCGGGATTGAATACAACAGTCACCATGCGCACTTTCCTCCATAGGAGTAATGTCTCAAACAGTCTACGCTTTGATCGTTCCCTGGAAGACCAGTAGTAGTTTCCGATGCAATCTGGAGGCATTCTGTAATCTGTGGAATATCAGAGTGTTGATGAAACACAGAAGTAGCATCGCGATTGAATACAACAGTCACCATGCGCACTTTCCTCCACGGGAGTAATGTCTCAATTAGTCCACGATTTGATCGGTCGATGGAAGACCAGTAGTAGTTTCCGATGCACATCTGGAGGCAATCTGTAATCTGAGGACTATCAGAGTGTTGATGAAACACAGTAATTGTATCGGGATTGAATACAACACTCACCATGCGCACTTTCCTCCTTGGGAGTAATGTCTCAAACATTCTACGCTTTGATCGTTCCCTGTTAGACCAGTACTAGTTCCCGATGCACATCTGGAGGCATTCTGTAATCTGTGGACTATCCGACTGTTGATGAAACACAGAAATTGAATCGGGATTGAATACAACAGTCACCATCCGCACTTTCCTCCTTGGGAGTAACGTCTGAAACATTCTACGATTTGATTGTTTCCTGTAAGACCAGTAGTAGTTTCCGATGCACATCTGGTGGCATTCTGTAATCTGTGGACTGTCAGAGTGTTGATGAAACACAGAAATGGCATCGGGTTTGAATACAACAGTCACCATGCGCACTTTCCTCCAAGGGAGTAATGTCTCAAACAGTCTACGCCTTGATCGTTCCCTGAAAGACCAGTAGAAGTTTCCGATGCACATCTGGTGGCATTCTGTAATCTATGGACTATCAGAGTCTTGATGGAACACAGAAATTGCATCGGGATTGATAACAACAGTCACCATGCGCACTTTCCTCCAAGGGAGTAATGTCTCAAACAGTCCACGATTTTATCGTTCGATGGAAGACCAGTAGTACTTTCCGATGAACATCTGGAGGCATTCTGTAATCTGTGGACTATCTGAGTGTTGATGGAACACAGAAATTGCATCGGGATTGAATACAACACTCACCATGCGCACTTTTCTCCATGGGAGTAATGTTCCCAACAGTCTACGCTTTGATCGTTCCCTGGAAGACCAGTACAAGTTTCCGATGCACATCTGGTGGCATTCTGTAATCTATGGACTATCAGAGTGTTGATGAAACACAGAAATAGCATCGGGATTGAATACAACAGTCACCATGCGCACTTTCCTCCATGGGAATAATGTCTCAAACAGTCTACGTTTTGATTGTTCCCTGGAAGACCAGTAGTAGTTTTCGATGCACATCATGATTCATTCTGTAATCTGTGGACTGTCAGAGAGTTGATGAAACACAGAAATAGCATCGGGATTGAATACAACACTCACCATGCGCACTTTTCTCCATGGGAGTAATGTTCCCAACAGTCTACGCTTTGATCGTTCCCTGGAAGACCAGTACAAGTTTCCGATGCACATCTGGTGGCATTCTGTAATCTATGGACTATCAGAGTGTTGATGAAACACAGAAATAGCATCGGGATTGAATACAACAGTCACCATGCGCACTTTCCTCCATGGGAGTAATGTCTCAAACAGTCTACGCCTTGATCGTTCCCTGAAAGACCAGCAGAAGTTTCCGATGCACATCTGGTGGCATTCTGTAATCTATGGACTATCAGAGTCTTGATGGAACACAGAAATTGCATCGGGATTGATAACAACAGTCACCATGCGCACTTTCCTCCAAGGGAGTAATGTCTCAAACAGTCCACGATTTTATCGTTCGATGGAAGACCAGTAGTAGCTTCCGATGCACATCTGGAGGCAATCTGTAATCTGAGGACTATCAGAGTGTTGATGAAACACAGTAATTTTGTCGGGATTGAATACATCACTCACCATGCGCACTTTCCTCCTTGGGAGTAATGTCTCAAATAGTCTACGCTTTGATCGTTCCCTGGAAGACCAGTAGTAGTTTCCGATGCACATCTGGTGGCATTCTGTAATCTGTGGACTAACAGAGTGTTGATGAGACACAGAAATAGCATCGGGATTGAATACAACAGTCAATATTCGCACTTTCCTCCATGGGAGTAATGTCTCAAACAGTCTACGCTTTGATCGTTACCTGGAAGACCAGTAGTAATTTCCGATGCACATCTGGAGGCATTCTGTAATCTGTGGACTATCAGAGTGTTAATGAAACACAGAAATTGCATCGGGATTGAATACAACAGTCACCATGCGCACTTTCCTCCATAGGAGTAATGTCTCAAACAGTCTACGCTTTGATCGTTCCCTGGAAGACCAGTAGTAGTTTCCGATGCAAATCTGGAGGCATTCTGTAATCTGTGGAATATCAGAGTGTTGATGAAACACAGAAGTAGCATCGCGATTGAATACAACAGTCACCATGCGCACTTTCCTCCACGGGAGTAATGTCTCAATCAGTCCACGATTTGATCGGTCGATGGAAGACCAGTAGTAGTTTCCGATGCACATCTGGAGGCAATCTGTAATCTGAGGACTATCAGAGTGTTGATGAAACACTGTAATTGTGTCGGGATTGAATACAACACTCACCATGCGCACTTTCCTCCTTGGGAGTAATGTCTCAAACGTTCTACGCTTTGATCGTTCCCTGTTAGACCAGTACTAGTTCCCGATGCACATCTGGAGGCATTCTGTAATCTGTGGACTATCCGACTGTTGATGAAACACAGAAATTGAATCGGGATTGAATACAACAGTCACCATCCGCACTTTCCTCCTTGGGAGTAACGTCTGAAACATTCTACGCTTTGATTGTTTCCTGTAAGACCAGTAGTAGTTTCCGATGCACATCTGGTGGCATTCTGTAATCTGTGGCCTATCTGAGTGTTGATGAAACACAGAAATTGCATCGGGATTGAATACAACACTCACCATGCGCACTTTTCTCCATGGGAGTAATGTTCCCAACAGTCTACGCTTTGATCGTTCCCTGGAAGACCAGTAGAAGTTTCCGATGCACATCTGGTGGCATTCTGTAATCTATGGACTATCAGAGTGTTGATGAAACACAGAAATAGCATCGGGATTGAATACAACAGTCACCATGCGCACTTTCCTCCATGGGAATAATGTCTCAAACAGTCTACGTTTTGATTGTTCCCTGGAAGACCAGTAGTAGTTTTCAATGCACATCATGATTCATTCTGTAATCTGTGGACTATCAGAGTGTTAATGAAACACAGAAATTGCATCGGGATTGAATACAACAGTCACCATGCTCACTTTCCTCCATGGGAGTAATGTCTCAAACAGTCTACGTTTGATCGTTCCCTGGAAGACCAGTAGTAGTTTCCGATGCACATCTGGAGGCATTCCGTAATCTGTGGAGTATCAGAGTGTTGATGAAACACAGAAATAGCATCAGGATTGAATACAACAGACACCATGCGCATTTTCCTCCACGGGAGTGATATCTCAAACAATCTACGCTTCGATCGTTCCCTGGAATACCAGTAGTAGTTTCCGATGCATATCTGGTGGCATTCTGTAATCTGTGGACTATCAGAGTGATGATGAAACACAGAAATAGCATCGAGATTGAATACAACAGTCAACATGCGCACTTTCCTCCATGGGAGTAATGTCTCAAATAGTCTACGGTTTGATCGTTCCATGGAAGACCAGTAGGACTTTCCGATGCCCATCAGGAGGCATTCTGTAATCTGTGGACTATCTGAGTGTTGATGAAACACAGAAATTGCATCGGGATTGAATACAACAGTCACCATGCGCACTTTCCTCCATGGGAGTAATGTCTCAAACAGTCTATGCTTTGATCTTTCCCAGGAAGACCAATAGAAGTTTCCGATGCACACCTGGGGCATTCTGTAATCTGTGGACTAACTGAGTGTTGATGAAACACAGAAATTGCATCGGGAGTGAATACAACAGTCACCATGCGCACTTTCCTCCATGGGAGTAATTCTCAAAGGGTCTACGCTTTGATCGTTCCCTGGAAGACCATTAGTAGTTTCCGATGTACGTCTGGTGGCATTCTGTAATCTGTGGACTACCAGAGTGTTGAAGAAACACAGAAATAGCATTATGATTGAATACAACAGTCACCATGCGCACTTTCCTCCTTAGGAGTAATGTCTCAAACAGTCTACGCTTTGATCGTTCACTGGAAGACCAGTAGTAGTTTCCGATGCACATCTGGTGGCATTCTGTAATCTGTGGACTATCAGAGTGTTGATGAAACACTGAAATGGCATCGGGATTGAATACAACAGTCACCATGCGCACTTCCCTCCATGGGAGTAATGTCTCAAACAGTCTGCGCTTTGATCGTTCTCTGGAAGACCTGTAGTGGTTTCCAATGCACAACTGGTGGCATTCTGTAATCTGTGGACTATCAGGGTGTTGATAAAACACAGAGAATAAATCGGGATTGAATACAACAGTCACCATGCGCACTTTCCTCCACGGGGGTGATATCTCAAACATTCTACGCTTTGATCGTTCCCTGGAATACCAGTAGTAGTTTCCGATGCACATCTGGTGGCATTCTGAAATCTGTGGACTATCAGAGTGTTGATGAAACACAGAAATAGCATCGGGATTGAATACAACAGTCACCATGCGCACTTGTCTCCATGGGAGTAATGTCTCAAACAGTCAACGCTTTGATCGTTCCCTGGAAGACCAGTAGTAGTCTCCGTTGCACATCTGGTGGCATTCTGTAATCTGTGGACTAACAGAGTGTTGATGAAACACAGAAATTGCATCGGGATTGAATACAACAGTCAATATTCGCATTTTCCTCAATGGGAGTGATGTCTCAAACAGTCTACGCTTTGATCGTTTCCTGGAAGACCAGTAGTAGTTTCCGATGCACATCTGGAGGCATACTGTAATCTGGTGACTATCAGAGTGTTGATGAAACACAGAAATTGCATCGGGATTGATTACAACAGTCACCATGCGCACTTTCCTCCATGGGAGTAATGTCTCAAACAGTCTATGCTATGATCGTTCCCTGGAAGACCAGTAGTAGTTTCCAATGCACATCTGGAGGCATTCTGTAATCTGTGGACCTTCAAAGTGTTGATGAGACACAGAAATTGCATCAGGATTGAATACAACAATCACCATGAGCACATTCCTCCATGGGAGTAATGTCTCACACAGCCTATGCTTTGATCGTTCCCAGGAGGACCAGTAGTATTATCCGATGCATATCTGGTGGCAATCTGTAATCTGTGGACTGGAAGACCAGTAGTAGTTTTCGATTCACATCTGGAGGCAATCTGTAATCTGTGGACTATCAGAGTGCTGATGAAACATAGAAATTGCATCATGATGGAATACAACAGTCACCATCCGCACTTTTCTCCATGGGAGTAATATCTGAAACAGTGTAGGCTTTGATCGTTCCCTGGTATACCAGTAGTAGTTTCCGATGCACATATGGAGGCATTCTGTAATCTGTGGACCTTCAAAGTGTTGATGAAACACAGATATTGCATCGGGAGTGAATACAACAGTCACAATCCGCACTTTCCTCCATGGAAGTAATGTCTGATACAGTCTACGCTTTGATCGTTCCAAGGAAGACCAGTAGTAGTTTCCGATGCACATCTGGAGACAATCTGTAATCTGTGGACTAGCAGAGTGTTTATGAAACACAGAAATTGCATCGGGATTGAATACAACAGTCACCATCCACACTTTCCTCCATGGGAGTAACGTCTGAAACATTCTACCCTTTGATCGTTTCCTGGAAACCAGTAGTAGTTTCCGATGCACATCTGGAGGCAATCTGTAATCTGTGAACTATCAGAGTGTTGATGAAACATAGAAATTGCATCATGATGTAATACAACTGTCACCATCCGCACTTTTCTCCATGGGAGTAATATCTGAAACAGTGTACGCTTTGATCGTTCCATGGAATACCAGTAGTAGCTTCCGATGCACATCTGGAGGCATTCTGTAATCTGTGGACCTTCAAATTGTTGATCAAACACAGAAATTGCATCGGGAGTGAATACAACAGTCACAATCCGCACTTTCTTCCATGGGAGTAATGTCTGATACACTCTACGCTTTGATCGTTCCCAGGAAGACCAGTAGTAGTTTCCCATGCACATATGGAGGCATTCTGAAATCTGTGGACTAACTGAGTGTTGATAAAACACAGAAATTGCAATGGGATTGAATACAACAGTCACAATGCGCACTTTCCTCCATGGGAGTAATGTCTCAAACAGTCCACGATTTGATCGTTGCCTGGAAGACCAGTAGTAGTTTCCGATGCACATCTGGAGGCATTCTGTAATCTGTGGACTATCTGAATATTGATGAAACACAGGAATTGCATCGGGATTGAATACATCAGTCACCATGCGCACCTTCCTTCATGGGAGTAATGTCTCAAACAGTCTACGCTTTGATCGTTCCCTGGAAGACCAGTAGGAGTTTCCGATCCACATCAGGAGGCATTCTGTAATCTGTGGACTATATGAGTGTTGATGAAACACAGAAATTGCATAGGGATTGAATACAACAGTCACCATACGCACTTTCCTCCATGGGAGTAAGGTCTCAAACAGTCTACGCTTTGATCGTTCCCAGGAAGACCAGTAGTAGTTTCCGATGCACATCTGGTGGCATTCTGTAATCTGTGGACTATCAGAGTGTTGATGAAACACTGAAATGGCATCGGGATTGAATACAACAGTCACCATGCGCACTTCCCTCCATGGCAGTAATGTCTCAAACAGTCTGCGCTGTGATCGTTCTCTGGAAGACCTGTAGTGGTTTCCAATGCACAACTGGTGGCATTCTGTAATCTGTGGACTATCAGGGTGTTGATAAAACACGGAGAACGCATCGGGATTGAATACAACAGTCACCATGCGTACTTTCCTCCACGGGAGTGATATCTCAAACATTCTACGCTTTGATCGTTCCCTGGAATACCAGTAGTAGTTTCCGATGCACATCTGGTGGCATTCTGAAATCTGTGGACTATCAGAGTGTTGATGAAACACAGAAATAGCATCGGGATTGAATACAACAGTCACCATGCGCACTTTTCTCCATGGGAGTAATGTCTCAAACAGTCAACGCTTTGATCGTTCCCTGGAAGACCAGTAGTAGTCTCCGTTGCACATCTGGTGGCAATCTGTAATCTGTGGACTAACAGAGTGTTGATGAAACACAGAAATTGCATCGGGATTGAATACAACAGTCAATATTCGCATTTTCCTCAATGGGAGTGATGTCTCAAACAGTCTACGCTTTGATCGTTTCCTGGAAGACCAGTAGTAGTTTCCGATGCACATCTGGAGGCATACTGTAATCTGGTGACTATCAGAGTGTTGATGAAACACAGAAATTGCATCGGGATTGATTACAACAGTCACCATGCGCACTTTCCTCCATGGGAGTAATGTCTCAAAGAGTCTACGCTTTGATCGTTCCCAGGAAGACCAGTAGTAGTTTCCGATGCACATCTGGTGGCATTCTGTAATCTGTGGACTATCGGAGTCTTGATGAAACACAGAAATTGCATCGGGATTGAATACAACAGTCACCATGCGCACTTCCCTCCATGCGAGTAATGTCTCAAACAGTCTGCGCTTTGATCGTTCTCTGGAAGACCTGTAGTGGTTTCCAATGCACAACTAGTGGCATTATGTAATCTGTGGACTATCAGGGTGTTGATAAAACACAGAGAACGCATCGGGATTGAATTCAACAGTCACCATGCGCACTTTCCTCCACGGGAGTGATATCTCAAACATTCTACGCTTTGATCGTTCCCTGGAATACCAGTAGTAGTTTCCGATGCACATCTGGTGGCATTCTGAAATCTGTGGACTATCAGAGTGTTGATGAAACACAGTAATTGCATCGGGATGGAATACAACAGTCAATATTCGCACTTTCCTCAATGGGAGTGATGTCTCAAAAAGTCTACGCTTTGATCGTTTCCTGGAAGACCAGTAGTAATTTCCGATGCACATCTGGAGGCATACTGTAATCTGTGGACTATCAGAGTGTTGATGAAACACAGAAATTGCATCGGGATTGATTAAACAGTCACCATGCGCACTTTCCTCCATGGGAGTAATGTCTCAAACAGTCTATGCTTTGATCGTTACCTGGAAGACCAGTAGTAGTTTCCGATGCACATCTGGAGGCATTCTGTAATCTGTGGACCTTCAAAGTGTTGACGAAACACAGAAATTGCATCGGGATTGAATACAACAGTTACCATGAGCACATTCCTCCATGGGAGTCTCACACAGTCTATGCATTGATCGTTCTCAGGAAGACCAGTAGTATTATCCGATGCATATCTGGTGGCAATCTGTAATCTGTGGACTGGAAGAACAGTAGTAGTTTCCGATGCACATCTGGAGGCATTCTGTAGTCTGTGGAACTTCAAAGTGTTGATGAAACACAGAATTTGCATCGGGAGTGAATACAACAGTCACAATCCGCACTTTCCTCCATGGGAGTAATGTCTGATACAGTCTACGTTTTGATCGTTCCCAGGAAGACCAGTAGTAGTTTCCGATGCACATCTGGAGACAATCTGTAATCTGTGGACTAGCAGAGTGTTTATGAAACACAGAAATTGCAATGGGATTGAATACAACAGTCACAATGCGCACTTTCCTCCATGGGAGTAATGTCTCAAACAGTCTACGCCTTAATCGTTGCCTGGAAGACCAGTAGTAGTTTCCGATGCACATCTGGAGGCATTCTGTAATCTGTGGACTATCTGAATATTGATGAAACACAGAAATTGCATCGGGATTGAATACAACAGTCACCATGCGCACCTTCCTTCATGGGAGTAATGTCCCAAACAGTCTACGCCTTGATCGTTCCCTGGAAGACCAGTAGGAGTTTCCGATCCACATCAGGAGGCATTCTGTAATCTGTGGACTATATGAGTGTTGATGAAACACAGAAATTGCATCGGGATTGAATACAACAGTCACCATGCGCACTTTCCTCCATGGGAGTAATGTCTCAAACAGTCTACGCTTTGATCGTTCCCATTAAGACCAGTAGTAGTTTCCGATGCACATCTGGTGGCATTCTGTAATCTGTGGACTATCAGAGTGTTGATGAAACACAGAAATTGCATCGGGATTGAATACAACAGTCACCATGCGCACTTCCCTCCATGGGAGTAATATCTCAAACAGTCTGCGCTTTGATCGTTCTCTGGAAGACCTGTAGTGGTTTCCAATGCACAGCTGGTGGCATTCTGCAATCTGTCTACTATCAGGGTGTTGATAAAACACAGAGAACGCATCGGGATTGAATACAACAGTCACCATGCGCACTTTCCTCCACGGGAGTGATATCTCAAACATTCTACGCTTTGATCGTTCCCTGGAATACCAGTAGTAGTTTCCGATGCACATCTGGTAGCATTCTGAAATCTGTGGACTATCAGAGTGTTGATGAAACACAGAAATAGCATCGGGATTGAATACAATAGTCACAATGCGCACTTTTCTCCATGGGAGTAATGTCTCAAACAGTCAACGCTTTGATCGTTCCCTGGAAGACCAGTAGTAGTCTCCGTTGCACATCTGGTGGCATTCTGTAATCTGTGGACTAACAGAGTGTTGATGAAACACAGAAATTGCATCGGGATTGAATACAACAGTCAATATTCGCACTTTCCTCAATGGGAGTGATGTCTCAAACAGTCTACGCTTTGATCGTTTCCTGGAAGACCAGTAGTAATTTCCGATGCGCATCTGGAGGCATACTGTAATCTGTGGACTATCAGAGTGTTGATGAAACACATAAATTGCATCGGGATTGATTACAACAGTCACCATGCGCACTTTCCTCCATGGGAGTAATGTCTCAAACAGTCTATGCTTTGATCGTTCCCTGGAAGACCAGTAGTAGTTTCCGATGCACATCTGGAGGCATTCTGTAATATGTGGACTGGAAGACCAGTAGTTGCTTCCGATGCACATCTGGAGGCATTCTGTAATCTGTGGAACTTCAAAGTGTTGATGAAACACAGAAATTGCATCGGGATTGAATACAACAGTCACCATGCGCACTTTCCTCCACGGGAGTAATATCTCAAACAGTCTACGCTTTGATCGTTCCCTGGAAGACCCGCAGTAGTTTCCGATGACGTCTGTAAACATTCTGTAATCTGTGGACCCTCATAGTGTTGATGAAACACAGAAATTGCATCGAGTTTGAATACAACAGTCACCATCCGCACTTTGCTCCATGGCAGTAATGTCTCAAACAGTCTACGGTTTGATCGTTACCAGGAAGACCAGTAGTAGTTTCCGATGAACATCTGGAGGCAATCTGTAATCTGTGGACTATCAGAGTGTTGATGAAACATAGAAATTGCATCATGATGGAATACAACAGTCACCATCCGCACTTTTCTCCATGGGAGTAATATCTGAAACAGTGTAGGCTTTGATCGTTCCCTGGTATACCAGTAGTAGTTTCCGATGCACATATGGAGGCATTCTGTAATCTGTGCACCTTCAAAGTGTTGATGAAACACAGTAATTGCATCGGGAGTGAATACAACAGTCACAATCCGCACTTTCCTCCATGGAAGTAATGTCTGATACAGTCTACGCTTTGATCGTTCCCAGGAAGACCAGTAGTAGTTTCCGATGCACATCTGGAGACAATCTGTAATCTGTGGACTAGCAGAGTGTTTATGGAACACAGAAATTCCATCGGGATTGAATACAACAGTAACCATCCACACTTTCCTCCATGGGAGTAACGTCTGAAACATTCTACGCTTTGATCGTTTCCTGGAAGACCAGTAGTAGTTTCCGATGCACATCTGGAGGCATTCTGTAATCTGTGGACCTTCAAATTGTTGATGAAACACAGAAATTGCATCGGGAGTGGATACAACAGTCACAATCCGCACTTTCTTCCATGGGAGTAATGTCAGATACACTCTACGATTTGATCGTTCCCAGGAAGACCAGTAGTAGTTTCCCATGCACATATGGAGGCATTCTGAAATCTGTGGACTAACTGAGTGTTGATAAAACACAGATATTGCAATGGGATTGAATACAACAGTCACAATGCGCACTTTCCTCCATGGGAGTAATGTCTCAAACAGTCTACGCTTTGATCGTTGCCTGGAAGACCAGTAGTAGTTTCCGATGCACATCTGGAGGCATTCTGTAATCTGTGCACTATCTGAATATTGATGAAACACAGAAATTGCATCGGGATTGAATACAACGGTCACCATGCGCACCTTCCTTCATGGGAGTAATGTCTCAAACAGTCTACGCTTTGATCGTTCCCTGGAAGACCAGTAGGAGTTTCCGATCCACATCAGAAGGCATTCTGTAATCTGTGGACTATATGAGTGTTGATGAAACACAGAAATTGCATCGGGATTGAATACAACAGTCACCATGCGCACTTTCCTCCATGGGAGTAATGTCTCAAACAGTCTACGCTTTGATCGTTCCCAGGAAGACCAATAGTAGTTTCCGATGCACATCTGGAGGCATTCTGTAATCTGTGGGCTAACTGAGTGTTGATGAAACACAGAAATTGCATCGGGAGTGAATACAACAGTCGCCATCCGCACTTTCCTCCATGGGAGTAATTCTCAAACAGTATACACTTTCATCGTTCCCTGGAAGACCAGTAGTAGTTTCCGATGCACATCTGGTGCATTCTGTAATCTGTGGACTATCGGAGTGTTGATGAAACACAGAAATTCCATCGGGATTGAATACAACAGTCACCATGCGCACTTTCCTCTATGGGAGTAATTCACAAACAGTCTACGCTTAGATCGTTCCCTGGAAGACCAGTAGTAGATTCCGATGCACATCTGGTGGCATTCAGTAATCTGTGGACTATCAGAGTGTTGATGAAACACAGAAATTGCATAGGGATTGAATACAACAGTCACCATGCGCACTTCCCTCCATGGGAGTAATGTGTCAAACAGTCTGCGCTTTGATCGTTCCCTGGAAGACCTGTAGAGGTTTCCAATGCACAACTGGTGGCATTCTTTAATCTGTGGACTATCAGGGTGTTGCTAAAACACAGAGAATGCATCGGGATTGAATACAACAGTCACCATGCGCCCTTTCCTCCCCGGGAGTGATATCTCAAACATTCTACGCTTTGATCGATCCCTGGAATACCAGTAGTAGTTCCAGTTTGCACATCTGGTGGCATTTTGAAATCAGTGGACTATCAGAGTGTTGATGAAACACAGAAATAGCATCGGGATTGAATACAACAGTCACCATGCGCACTTTTCTCCATGGGAGTAATGTCTCAAACAGTCTACGCTTTGATCGTTTCCTGGAAGACCAGTAGTATTTTCCGATGCACATCTGGAGGCATACTGTAATCAGTGGACTATCAGAGTGTGATGAAACACAGAAATTGCATCGGGATTGATTACAACAGTCACCATCCGCACTTTTCTCCATGGGAGTAATATCTGAAACAGAGTAGGCTTTGATCGTTCCCTGGAATACCAGTAGTAGTTTCCGATGCACATATGGAGGCATTCTGTAATCTGTGGAACTTCAGAGTGTTGATGAAACACAGATATTGCATCGGGAGTGAATACAACAGTCACAATCCGCACTTTCCTCCATGGGAGTAATGTCTGATACAGTCTACGCATTGATCGTTCCCAGGAAGACCAGTAGTAGTTTCCGATGCACATCTGGAGACAATCTGTAATCTGTGGACTATCAGAGTGTTTATGAAACACAGAAATTGCATCGGGATTGAATACAACAGTCACCATCCTCATTTTCCTCCATGGGAGTAACGTCTGAAACATTCTACGCTTTGATCGTTTCCTGGAAGACCAGTAGTAGTTTCCGATGCACATCTGGAGGCAATCTGTAATCTGTGGACTATCAGAGCGTTGATGAAACATAGAAATTGCATCATGATGGAATACAACAGTCACCATCCGAACTTTTCTCCATGGGAGTAATATCTGAAACAGTGTACGCTTTGATCGTTCAAGGGAATACCAGTAGTAGCTTCCGATGCACATCTGGAGGCATTCTGTAATCTGTGGACCTTCAAAGTGTTGATGAAACACTGAAATTGCATCGGGATTGATAACAACAGTCACCATGCGCACTTTCCTCCACGGGAGTAATGTCTCAAACAGTCCACGCTTTGATCGTTCGATGGAAGACCAGTAGTAGTTACCGATGAACATCTTTAGGCATTCTGTAATCTGTGGACTATCTGAGTGTTGATGAAACACAGAAATTCCATCGGGATTGAATACAACAGTAACCATCCACACTTTCCTCCATGGGAGTAACGTCTGAAACATTCTACGCTTTGATCGTTTCCTGGAAGACCAGTAGTAGTTTCCGATGCACATCTGGAGGCAATCAGTAATCTGTATACTATCAGAGTGTTGATGAAACATAGAAATTGCATCATGATATAATACAACAGTCACCATCCGCACTTTTCTCCATGGGAGTAATATCTGAAACAGTGTACGCTTTGATCGTTCCATGGAATACCAGAAGTAGCTTCCGATGCACATCTGGAGGCATTCTGTAATCTGTGGACCTTCAAATTGTTGATGAAACACAGAAATTGCATCGGGAGTGGATACAACAGTCACAATCCGCACTTTCTTCCATGGGAGTAATGTCAGATACACTCTACGCTTTGATCGTTCCCAGGAAGACCAGTAGTAGTTTCCCATGCACATATGGAGGCATTCTGAAATCTGTGGACTAACTGAGTGTTGATAAAACACAGATATTGCAATGGGATTGAATACAACAGTCACAATGCGCACTTTCCTCCATGGGAGTAATGTCTCAAACAGTCTACGCTTTGATCGTTGCCTGGAAGACCAGTAGTAATTTCCGATGCACATCTGGAGGCATTCTGTAATCTGTGCACTATCTGAATATTGATGAAACACAGAAATTGCATCGGGATTGAATACAACGGTCACCATGCGCACCTTCCTTCATGGGAGTAATGTCTCAAACAGTCTACGCTTTGATCGTTCCCTGGAAGACCAGTAGGAGTTTCCGATCCACATCAGAAGGCATTCTGTAATCTGTGGACTATATGAGTGTTGATGAAACACAGAAATTGCATCGGGATTGAATACAACAGTCACCATGCGCACTTTCCTCCATGGGAGTAATGTCTCAAACAGTCTACGCTTTGATCGTTCCCAGGAAGACCAATAGTAGTTTCCGATGCACATCTGGAGGCATTCTGTAATCTGTGGGCTAACTGAGTGTTGATGAAACACAGAAATTGCATCGGGAGTGAATACAACAGTCGCCATCCGCACTTTCCTCCATGGGAGTAATTCTCAAACAGTCTACACTTTCATCGTTCCCTGGAAGACCAGTAGTAGTTTCCGATGCACATCTGGTGGCATTCTGTAATCTGTGGACTATCGGAGTGTTGATGAAACACAGAAATTCCATCGGGATTGAATACAACAGTCACCATGCGCACTTTCCTCTATGGGAGTAATTCACAAACAGTCTACGCTTAGATCGTTCCCTGGAAGACCAGTAGTAGATTCCGATGCACCTCTGGTGGCATTCAGTAATCTGTGGACTATCAGAGTGTTGATGAAACACAGAAATTGCATAGGGATTGAATACAACAGTCACCATGCGCACTTCCCTCCATGGGAGTAATGTCTCAAACAGTCTGCGCTTTGATCGTTCCCTGGAAGACCTGTAGAGGTTTCCAATGCACAACTGGTGGCATTCTGTAATCTGTGGACTATCAGGGTGTTGCTAAAACACAGGGAATGCATCGGGATTGAATACAACAGTCACCATGCGCCCTTTCCTCCCCGGGAGTGATATCTCAAACATTCTACGCTTTGATCGATCCCTGGAATACCAGTAGTAGTTCCAGTTTGCACATCTGGTGGCATTTTGAAATCAGTGGACTATCAGAGTGTTGATGAAACACAGAAATAGCATCGGGATTGAATACAACAGTCACCATGCGCACTTTTCTCCATGGGAGTAATGTCTCAAACAGTCTACGCTTTGATCGTTTCCTGGAAGACCAGTAGTAATTTCCGATGCACATCTGGAGGCATACTGTAATCAGTGGACTATCAGAGTGTGATGAAACACAGAAATTGCATCGGGATGGATTACAACAGTCACCATCCGCACTTTTCTCCATGGGAGTAATATCTGAAACAGAGTAGGCTTTGATCGTTCCCTGGAATACCAGTAGTAGTTTCCGATGCACATATGGAGGCATTCTGTAACCTGTGGAACTTCAAAGTGTTGATGAAACACAGATATTGCATCGGGAGTGAATACAACAGTCACAATCCGCACTTTCCTCCATGGGAGTAATGTCTGATACAGTCTACGCATTGATCGTTCCCAGGAAGACCAGTAGTAGTTTCCGATGCACATCTGGAGACAATCTGTAATCTGTGGACTATCAGAGTGTTTATGAAACACAGAAATTGCATCGGGATTGAATACAACAGTCACCATCCTCACTTTCCTCCATGGGAGTAACGTCTGAAACATTCTACGCTTTGATCGTTTCCTGGAAGACCAGTAGTAGTTTCCGATGCACATCTGGAGGCAATCTGTAATCTGTGGACTATCAGAGCGTTGATGAAACATAGAAATTGCATCATGATGGAATACAAGAGTCACCATCCGAACTTTTCTCCATGGGAGTAATATCTGAAACAGTGTACGCTTTGATCGTTCAAGGGAATACCAGTAGTAGCTTCCGATGCACATGTGGAGGCATTCTGTAATCTGTGGACCTTCAAAGTGTTGATGAAACACTGAAATTGCATCGGGATTGATAACAACAGTCACCATGCGCACTTTCCTCCACGGGAGTAATGTCTCAAACAGTCCACGCTTTGATCGTTCGATGGAAGACCAGTAGTAGTTACCGATGAACATCTGGAGGCATTCTGTAATCTGTGGACTATCTGAGTGTTGATGAAACACAGAAATTGCATCGGGATTGAATACAACAGTCACCATGCGCACTTTTCTCCATGGGAGTCATGTCTCAAAGAGTCTACGCTTTGATCGTTCCCAGGAAGGCCAGAAGAATTTTCCGATGCACATCTGGAGGCAATCTGAAATCTGTGGACAATCAGAGTGTTGATGAAACACAGAAATTGCATTGGGATTGAATACAACACTCACCATGCGCACTTTCCTCCATGGGAGTAATATCTCAAACATTCTACGCTTTGATCGTTCAATGTTAGACCAGTAGTAGTTCTCGATGCACATCTGGAGGCATTCTGTAATCTGTGGACTATCAGAGTATTGATGAAACACAGAAATTGAATCGGGATTGAATACAACAGTCACCATCCGCACTTTCCTCCATGGGAGTAATGTCTGAAACAGTCTACGCTTTGATCGTTCCCTGGAAAACCATTAGTGGTTTCCAGTGCACATCTGGAGGAATTCTGTAATCTGTAACCTGTCAGAGTGTTGATGAAACACAGAAATGGCATCGGGTTTGAATACAACAGTCACCATGCGCACTTTCCTCCATGGGAGTAATGTCTCAAACAGTCTACGCTTTGATCGTTCCCTGGAAGACCAGTAGAAGTTTCCCATGCACATCTGGTGGCATTCTGTAATCTATGGACTACCAGATTGTTGATGAAACACAGAAACTGCATCGGGATTGATAAAAACAGTCACCATGCGCACTTTCCTCGATGGCATTAATGTGTCAAACAGTCCACGCTTTGATCGTTCGATGGAAGACCAGAAAAAGTTTCCGATGCACATCTGGAGGCATTCTGTAATCTGTGGACTATCTGAGTGTTGATGAAACACAGAAATTGCATCCGGATTGAATACAACAGTCAGCATGCGCACTTTTCTCCATTTGAGTAATGTCTCAAAGAGTCTACGCTTTGATCGTTCCCTGGAAGACCAGTAGTATTTTCCGATGCACATCTGGATTCTATCTGTAATCTGTGGACTATCAGAGCGTTGATGAAACACAGAAATTGCATCGGGATTGAATACAACACTCACCATGCGCACTTTCCTTCATGGGAGTAATGTCTCAAACATTCTACGCTTTGATCGTTCCCTGTTAGACCAGTAGTAGTTCCCGATGCACTTCTGGATGCATTCTGTAATCTGTGGACTATCAGAGTGTTGATGAAACACAGAAATTGAAGCGGGATTGAATACAACAGTCACCATCCGCACTTTCCTCCATGGGAGTAATGTCTCAAACATTCTACGCTTTGATCGTTCGATGGAAGACCAGAAGTAGTTTCCGATGCACATCTGGAGGCATTCTGTAATCTGTGGACTATCTGAGTGTTGATGAAACACAGAAATTGCATCCGGATTGAATACAACAGTCAGCATGCGCACTTTTCTCCATTTGAGTAATGTCTCAAAGAGTCTACGCTTTGATCGTTCCCTGGAAGACCAGTAGTATTTTCCGATGCACATCTGGATTCAGTCTGTAATCTGTGGACTATCAGAGTGTTGATGAAACACAGAAATTGCATCGGGATTGAATACAACACTCACCATGCGCACTTTCCTTCATGGGAGTAATGTCTCAAACATTCTACGCTTTGATCGTTCCCTGTTAGACCAGTAGTAGTTCCCGATGCACATCTGGAGGCATTCTGTAATCTGTGGACTATCAGAGCGTTGATGAAACACAGAAATTGAAGCGGGATTGAATACAACAGTCACCATCCGCCCTTTCCTCCATGGGACTAATGTCTCAAACATTCTACGCTTTGATCGTTTCCTGGAAGACCAGTAGTAGTTTCCGATGCACATCTGGAGGCAATCTGTAATCTGTGGACTATCAGAGTGTTGATGAAACATAGAAATTGCATCATGATATAATACAACAGTCACCATCCGCACTTTTCTCCCTGGGGGTAATATCTGAAACAGTGTACGCTTTGATCGTTATATGGAATACCAGTAATATCTTCCGATGCACATCTGGAGGCATTCTGTAATCTGTGTACCTTCAAATTGTTGATGAAACACAGAAATTGCATGGGGAGTGAATACAACAGTCACAATCCGCACTTTCTTCCATGGGAGTATTGTCTGATACACTCTACGCTTTGATCGTTCCCAGGAAGACCAGTAGTAGTTTCCCAAGCACATATGGAGGCATTCTGAAATCTGTGGACTAACTGAGTGTTGATAAAACACAGAAATTGCAATGGGATTGAATACAACAGTCACAATGCGCACTTTCCTCCATGGGAGTAATGTCTCAAACAGTCTACGATTTGATCGTTGCCTGGAAGACCAGTAGTAGTTTCCGATGCACATCTGGAGGCACTCTGTAATCTGTGGACTATCTGAATGTTGATGAAACGCAGAAATTGCATCGGGATTGAATACAACAGTCAAAATGCGCACTTTCCTCCATGGGAGTAATTCTCAAACAGTCTAAACTTTGATCGTTCCCTGGAAGACCAGTAGTAGTTTCCGATGCACATCTGGTGGCATTCTGTAATCTATGGACTACCAGATTGTTGATGAAACACAGAATCTGCATCGGGATTGATAACAACAGTCACCAAGCGCACTTTCCTACATGGCATTAATGTGTCAAACAGTCCACGCTTTGATCGTTCGATGGAAGACCAGAAAAAGTTTCCGATGCACATCTGGAGGCATTCTGTAATCTGTGGACTATCTGAGTGTTGATGAAACACAGAAATTGCATCCGGACTGAATACAACAGTCAGCATGCGCACTTTTCTCCATTTGAGTAATGTCTCAAAGAGTCTACGCTTTGATCGTTCCCTGGAAGACCAGTAGTATTTTCCGATGCACATCTGGATTCAATCTGTAATCTGTGGACTATCAGAGTGTTGATGAAACACAGAAATTGCATCGGGATTGAATACAACACTCACCATGCGCACTTTCCTTCATGGGAGTAATGTCTCAAACATTCTACGCTTTGATCGTTCCCTGTTAGACCAGTAGTAGTTCCCGTTGCACATCTGGAGGCATTCTGTAATCTGTGGACTATCAGAGTGTTGCTGAAACATAGAAATTGAAGCGGGATTGAATACAACAGTCACCATCCGCCCTTTCCTCCATGGGCGTAATGTCTCAAACATTCTACGCTTTGATCGTTTCCTGGAAGACCAGTATTAGTTTCCGATGCACATCTGGAGGCAATCTGTAATCTGTGGACTATCAGAGTGTTGATGAAACATAGAAATTGCATCATGATATAATACAACAGTCACCATCCGCACTTTTCTCCATGGGAGTAATATCTGAAACAGTGTACGCTTTGATCGTTATATGGAATACCAGTAATATCTTCCGATGCACATCTGGAGGCATTCTGTAATCTGTGGACCTTCAAATTGTTGATGAAACACAGAAATTGCATGGGGCGTGAATACAAGAGTCACAATCCGCACTTTCTTCCATGGGAGTAATGTCAGATACACTCTACGCTTTGATCGTTCCCAGGAAGACCAGTAGTAGTTTCCCAAGCACATATGGAGGCATTCTGAAATCTGTGGACTAACTGAGTGTTGATAAAACACAGAAATTGCAATGGGATTGAATACAACAGTCACAATGCGCACTTTCCTCCATGGGAGTAATGTCTCAAACAGTCTACGATTTGATCGTTGCCTGGAAGACCAGTAGTAGTTTCCGATGCACATCTGGAGGCATTCTGTAATCTGTGGACTATCTGAATGTTGATGAAACGCAGAAATTGCATCGGGATTGAATACAACAGTCAAAATGCGCACTTTCCTCCATGGGAGTAATGTCTCAAACAGTCTACGCTTTGATCGTTCCCTGGAAGACCAGTAGGAGTTTCCGATCCACATCAGGAGGCATTCTGTAATCTGTGGACTAACAGAGTGTTGATGAAACACAGAAATTGCATCGGGATTGAATACAAAAGTCACCATGCGCACTTTCCTCCATGGGAGTAATGTCTCAAACAGTCTACTCTCTGATCGTTCCCTGGAAGACCAATAGTAGTTTCCGATGCACATCTGGAGGCATTCTGTAATCTATGGACTAACTAAGTGTTGATGAAACACAGAAATTGCGTCGGGAGTGAATACAACAGTCACCATCCGCACTTTCCTCCATGGGAGTAATTCTCAAACAGTCTAAACTTTGATCGTTCCCTGGAAGACCAGTAGTAGTTTCCGATGCACATCTGGTGGCATTCTGTAATCTGTGGACTATCGGAGTGTTGATGAAACACAGAAATTCCATCGGGATTGAATACAACAGTCACCATGCGCACTTTCCTCCATGGGAGTAATTCTCAAACAGTCTACGCATAGATCGTTCCCTGGAAGACCAGTAGTAGATTCCGATGCACATCTGGTGGCATTCTGTAATCTGTGGACTACCAGAGTGTTGAAGAAACACAGAAATAGCATCGGGATTGAATAAAACGGTCACCATGCGCACTTTCCTCCTTAGGAGTAATGTCTCAAAGAGTCTACGCTTTGATCGTTCTCTGGACGACCAGTAGTAGTTTCCGATGCACATCCGAAGGCATTCTGCGATCTGTGGACTATCAGAGTGTTGATGAAACACAGAAATTGCATAGGGTTTGAATACAACAGTCACCATGCGCACTTTCCTCCATAGGAGTAATTCTCAAACAGTGTAAACTTTGATCGTTCCCTGGAAGACCAGTAGTAGTTTCCGATGCACATCTGGTGGCATTCTGTAATCTGTGGACTATCAGGGTGTTGATAAAACACAGAGAATGCATCGGGATTGAATACAACAGTCACCATGCGCACTTTCCTCCACGGGAGTGATATCTCAAACATTCTACGCTTTGATCGATCCCTGGAATACCAGTAGTAGTTTCCGATGCACATCTGGTGGCATTCTGAAATCTGTGGACTATCAGAGTGTTGATGAAACACAGAAATAGCATCGGGATTGAATACAACAGTCACCATGCGCACTTTTCTCCATGGGAGTAATGTCTCAAACAGTCAACGCTTTGATCGTTCCCTATAATACCAGTAGTAGTCTCCGTTGCACATCTGGTGGCATTCTGTAATCTGTGGACTAACAGAGTGTTGATGAAATACAGAAATTGCATCGGGATTGATTACAACAGTCACCATGCGCACTTTCCTCCATGGGAGTAATGTCTCAAACAGTCTATGATTTGATCGTTCCCTGGAAGACCAGTAGTAGTTTCCGATGCACATCTGGAGGCATTCTGTAATCTGTGGACCTTCAAAGTGTTGATGAAACACAGAAATAGCATCGGGATTGAATACAACAGTCACCATGCGCACTTTCCTCCACGGGAATAATATCTCAAACAGTCTACGCTTTGATCGTTCCCTGGAAGACCAGCAGTAGTTTCCGATGCACATCTGGAGGCATTCTGTAATCTGTGGACCCTCAAAGTGTTGATGAATCACAGAAATTGCATCGAGTTTGAATACAACAGTCACCATCCGCACTTTCCTCCATGGCAGTAATGTCTCAAAACAGTCTACGCTTTGATCGTTCCCAGGAAGACCAGTAGTAGTTTCCGATGCACATCTGGAGGCAATCTGTAATCTGTGGACTATCAGAGTGTTGATGAAACATAGAAATTGCATCATGATGGAATACAACAGTCACGATCCCCACTTTTCTCCATGGGAGTAATATCTGAAACAGTGTACGCTTTGTTCGTTCCATGGAACACCAGTAGTAGCTTCCGATGCACATCTGGAGGCATTCTGTAATCTGTGGACCTTCAAAGTGTTGATGAAACACAGAAATTGCATCGGGATTGTTAACAACAGTCACAATGCGCAATTTTCTAAACGGGAGTAATGTCTCAAACAGTCCACGCTCTGATCGTTCGATGGAAGACCAGTAGTAGTTTCCGATGCACATCTGGAGGCATTCTGTAATCTGTGGACTATCTGAGTGTTGATGAAACACAGAAATGGCATCGGGATTGAATACAACAGTCACCATGCCCACTTTTCTCCATGGGAGTAATGTTTTAAAGAGTCTACGCTTTGATCGTTCCCAGGAAGGCCAGTAGTATTTTCAGATGCACATCTGGAGGCAATCTGAAATCTGTGGACAATCAGAGTGTTGATGAAACACAGAAAGTGCATCGGTATTGAATACAACACTCACCATGCGCACTTTCCTCCATGGGAGTAATCTCTCAAAGATTCTACGCTTTGATCGTTCCCTGTTAGACCAGTAGTAGTTCTCGATGCACATCTGGAGGCATTCTGTAATCTGTGGACTATCAGAGTGTTGATGAAACACAGATATTGAATCGGGATTGAATACAACAGTCACCATCCGCACTTTCCTCCATGGGAGTAATGTCTGAAACAGTCTACGCTTTGATCGTTCCCTGGAAGACCATTAGTAGTCTCCGGTGCACATCTGAAGGAATTCTGTAATCTATGGACCTTCAAAATGTTGATGAAACACAGATATTGCATCGTTATTGAATACAACAGTCACCATCCGCACTTTCCTCCATGGGAATAACGTCTGAAACTGTCTACGCTTTGATCGTTCCCTGGAAGACCAGTTGTAGTTTCCGATGCACATCTGGTGGCATTCTGTAATCTGTGGACCTTCAAAGTGTTGATGAAACACAGAAATTGCATCGGGATTGAATACAACAGTCACCATGCGCACTTTCCTCCACGGGAGTAATGTCTCAAGCAGTCTACGCTTTGATCGTTCCCTGGAAGACCAGCAGTAGTTTCCGATGCACATCTGGAGGCATTCTGTAATCTGTGGACCCTCAAAGTGTTGATGAATCACAGAAATTGCATCGAGTTTGAATACAACAGTCACCATCCGCACTTTCCTCCATGGCAGTAATGTCTCAAACAGTCTACGCTTTGATCGTTCCCAGGAAGACCAGTAGTAGTTTCCGATGCACATCTGGAGGCAATCTGTACTCTGTGGACTATCAGAGTGTTGATGAAACATAGAAATTGCATCATGATGGAATACAACAGTCACCATCCCCACTTTACTCCATGGGAGTAATATCTGAAACAGTGTAGGCTTTGATCGTTCCCTGGAATACCAGTAGTAGTTTCCGATGCACATATGGAGGCATTCTGTAATCTGTGGACCTTCAAAGTGTTGATGAAACACAGAAATTGCATCGGGAGTGAATACAACAGTCACAATCAGCACTTTCCTCCATGGGAGTAATGATGATACAGTCTACGCATTGATCATTCCCAGGAAGACCAGTAGTAGTTTCCGATGCACATCTGGAGACAATCTGCAATCTGTGGACTATCAGAGTGTTTATGAAACACAGAAATTCATCGGGATTGAATACAACAGTCACCATCCGCACTTTCCTCCATGGGAGTAACGTCTGACACATTCTACGCTTTGATCGTTTCCTGGAAGACCATTAGTAGTTTCCGATGCACATCTGGAGGCAGTCTGTAATCTGTGGACTATCAGAGTGTTGATGAAACATAGAAATTGCATCATGATGGAATACAACAGTCACCATGCGCACTTTCCTCCATTGGAGTAATGTCTCAAACAGTCTACGCTTTGATCGTTCCCTGGAAGACCAGTAGTAGTTTCCCATGCACATCTGGAGGCATTCTGTAATCTGTGGAACTTCAAAGTGTTGATGAAAGACAGATATTGCATCGGGATTGAATACAACAGTCACCATGCGCACTTTCCTGCATGGGAGTAATGTCTCAAACAGTCTATGCTTTAATCGTTCCCAGGAAGACCAGTAGTAGATTCTGATGCATATCTGGTGGCAATCTGTAATCTGTGGACTATCAGAGTGTTGATGAAACACAGAAATTGCATCGGGATTGAATACAAAAGTCACCATCCGCACTCTCCTCCATGGGAGTAACATCTGAAACATTCTAGTCTTTGATCGTTTAATGGAAGACCAGTAGTAGTTTCCGATGCACATCTGGTGGCTTTCTGTAATCTGTAACCTGTCAGAGTGTTGATGAAACACAGAAATGGCATCGGGTTTGAATACAACATTCATAATGCGCACTTTCCTCCATGGGAGTAATGGCTCAAACAGTCCACGCTTTGATCGTTCGATGGAAGACCAGAAGTAGTTTCCGATGCACATCTGGTGGCATTCTGTAATCTGTGGACTATCGGAGTGTTGATGAAACACAGAAATTCCATCGGGATTGACTACAACAGTCACCATGCGCACTTTCCTCCATGGGAGTAATTCTCAAACAGTCTACGCATAGATCGTTCCCTGGAAGACCAGTAGTAGATTCCGATGCACATCTGGTGGCATTCTGTAATCTGTGGACTACCAGAGTGTTGAAGAAACACAGAAATAGCATCGGGATTGAATAAAACAGTCACCATGCGCACTTTCCTCCTTAGGAGTAATGTCTCAAACAGTCTACGCTTTGATCGTTCTCTGGACGACAAGTAGTAGTTTCCGATGCACATCCGAAGGCATTCTGCGATCTGTGGACTATCAGAGTGTTGATGAAACACAGAAATAGCATCGGGATTGAATACAACAGTCACCATGCGCACTTTTCTCCATGGGAGTAATGTCTCAAACAGTCAACGCTTTGATCGTTCCCTATAATACCAGTAGTAGTCTCCGTTGCACATCTGGTGGCATTCTGTAATCTGTGGACTAACAGAGTGTTGATGAAACACAGAAATTGCATCGGGATTGAATACAACAGTCAATATTCGCACTTTCCTCCATGGGAGTGATGTCTCAAACAGTCTACGTTTTGATCGTTTCCTGGAAGACCAGTAGTAATTTCCGATGCACATCTGGAGGCATACTGTTATCTGTGGACTATCAGAGTGTTGATGAAATACAGAAATTGCATCGGGATTGATTACAACAGTCACCATGCGCACTTTTCTCCATGGGAGTAATATCTGAAACAGTGTACGCTTTGTTCGTTCCATGGAACACCAGTAGTAGTTTCCGATGCACATCTGGAGGCATTCTGTAATCTGTGAACCTTCAAAGTGTTGATGAAACACAGAAATAGCATCGGGATTGAATACAACAGTCACCATGCGCACTTTCCTCCACGGGAATAATGTCTCAAACAGTCTACGCTTTGATCGTTCCCTGGAAGACCAGCAGTAGTTTCCGATGCGCATCTGGAGGCATTCTGTAATCTGTGGACCCTCAAAGTGTTGATGAATCACAGAAATTGCATCGAGTTTGAATACAACTGTCACCATCCGCACTTTCCTCCATGGCAGTAATGTCTCAAAACAGTCTACGCTTTGATCGTTCCCAGGAAGACCAGTAGTAGTTTCCGATGCACATCTGGAGGCAATCTGTAATCTGTGGACTATCAGAGTGTTGATGAAACATAGAAATTGCATCATGATGGAATACAACAGTCACCATCCCCACTTTTCTCCATGGGAGTAATATCTGAAACAGTGTACGCTTTGTTCGTTCCATGGAACACCAGTAGTAGTTTCCGATGCACATCTGGAGGCATTCTGTAATCTGTGGACCTTCAAAGTGTTGATGAAACACAGAAATTGCATCGGGATTGTTAACAACAGTCACAATGCGCAATTTCCAAAACGGGAGTAATGTCTCAAACAGTCCACGCTCTGATCGTTCGATGGAAGACCAGTAGTAGTTTCCGATGCACATCTGGATGCATTCTGTAATCTGTGGACTATCTGAGTGTTGATGAAACACAGAAATGGCATCGGGATTGAATACAACAGTCACCATGCCCACTTTTCTCCATGGGAGTAATGTCTCAAAGAGTCTACGCTTTGATCGTTCCCAGGAAGGCCAGTAGTATTTTCAGATGCACATCTGGAGGCAATCTGAAATCTGTGGACAATCAGAGTGTTGATGAAACACAGAAAGTGCATCGGTATTGAATACAACACTCACCATGCGCACTTTCCTCCATGGGAGTAATCTCTCAAAGATTCTACGCTTTGATCGTTCCCTGTTAGACCAGTAGTAGTTCTCGATGCACATCTGGAGGCATTCTGTAATCTGTGGACTATCAGAGTGTTGATGAAACACAGATATTGAATCGGGATTGAATACAACAGTCACCATCCGCACTTTCCTCCATGGGAGTAATGTCTGAAACAGTCTACGCTTTGATCGTTCCCTGGAAGACCATTAGTAGTCTCCGGTGCACATCTGAAGGAATTCTGTAATCTATGGACCTTCAAAATGTTGATGAAACACAGAAATTGCATCGTTATTGAATACAACAGTCACCATCCGCACTTTCCTCCATGGGAATAACGTCTGATACTGTCTACGCTTTGATCTTTCCCTGGAAGACCAGTTGTAGTTTCCGATGCACATCTGGTGGCATTCTGTAATCTGTGGACCTTCAAAGTGTTGATGAAACACAGAAATTGCATCGGGATTGAATACAACAGTCACCATGCGCACTTTCCTCCACGGGAGTAATGTCTCAAACAGTCTACGCTTTGATCGATCCCTGGAAGACCAGCAGTAGTTTCCGATGCACTTCTGGAGGCATTCTGTAATCTGTGGACCCTCAAAGTGTTGATGAATCACAGAAATTGCATCGAGTTTGAATACAACAGTCACCATCCGCACTTTCCTCCATGGCAGTAATGTCTCAAACAGTCTACGCTTTGATCGTTCCCAGGAAGACCAGTAGTAGTTTCCGATGCACATCTGGAGGCAATCTGTACTCTGTGGACTATCAGAGTGTTGATGAAACATAGAAATTGCATCATGATGGAATACAACAGTCACCATCCCCACTTTACTCCATGGGAGTAATATCTGAAACAGTGTAGGCTTTGATCGTTCCCTGGAATACCAGTAGTAGTTTCCGATGCACATATGGAGGCATTCTGTAATCTGTGGACCTTCAAAGTGTTGATGAAACACAGAAATTGCATCGGGAGTGAATACAACAGTCACAATCCGCACTTTCCTCCATGGGAGTAATGATGATACAGTCTACGCATTGATCATTCCCAGGAAGACCAGTAGTAGTTTCCGATGCACATCTGGAGACAATCTGCAATCTGTGGACTATCAGAGTGTTTATGAAACACAGAAATTCATCGGGATTGAATACAACAGTCACCATCCGCACTTTCCTAAATGGGAGTAACGTCTGACACATTCTACGCTTTGATCGTTTCCTGGAAGACCATTAGTAGTTTCCGATGCACATCTGGAGGCAGTCTGTAATCTATGGACTATCAGAGTGTTGATGAAACATAGAAATTGCATCATGATGGAATACAACAGTCACCATGCGCACTTTCCTCCATTGGACTAATGTCTCAAACAGTCTACGCTTTGATCGTTCCCTGGAAGACCAGTAGTAGTTTCCCATGCACATCTGGAGGCATTCTGTAATCTGTGGACCTTCAAAGTGTTGATGAAAGACAGATATTGCATCGGGATTTAATACAACTGTCACCATGCGCACTTTCCTGCATGGGAGTAATGTCTCAAACAGTCTATGCTTTAATCGTTCCCAGGAAGACCAGTAGTAGATTCTGATGCATATCTGGTGGCAATCTGTAATCTGTGGACTATCAGAGTGTTGATGAAACACAGAAATTGCATCGGGATTGAATACAAAAGTCACCATCCGCACTCTCCTCCATGGGAGTAACATCTGAAACATTCTAGTCTTTGATCGTTTAATGGAAGACCAGTAGTAGTTTCCGATGCACACCTGGTGGCTTTCTGTAATCTGTAACCTGTCAGAGTGTTGATGAAACACAGAAATGGCATCGGGTTTGAATACAACATTCATAATGCGCACTTTCCTCCATGGGAGTAATGGCTCAAACAGTCCACGCTTTGATCGTTCGATGGAAGACCAGAAGTAGTTTCCGATGCACATCTCTAGGCATTCTGTAATCTGTGGACCATCTGAGTGTTGATGAAACACAGAAATTGCATCGGGATTGAATACAACAGTCAGCATGCGCACTTTTCTCCATGGGAGTAATGTCACAAAGAGTCTACGCTTTGATCGTTCCCAGGAAGACCAGTAGTAGTTTCCGATGCACATCTGGAGGCAATCTGTAATCTGTATACTATCAGAGTGTTGATGAAAAACAGAAATTGCATCGGTATTGAATACAACGATCACCATGCGCACTTTCTTCCATGGGAGTAATGTCTGTAACGGTCTACGCTTTGATCCTTCCCTGGAAGACCAGTAGTAGCTTCCGACGCACGTCTGGTGGCATTCTGTAATCTGTGGACTATCAGAGTGTTGATGAAACACAGAAATTGCATCGGCATTGAATACAACAGTCACAATGCGCACTTTCCTCCACGGAAGTAATGTCTCAAACAGTCTACGCTTTGATCGTTCCCTGGAAGACCAGTAGTAGTTTCCGATGCACATCTGGTGGCATTCTGTAATCTGTGGACTATCAAAGTGTTGATGAAACACAGAAATTGCATCGGGATTGAATACAACATTCACAATACGCCCTTTTCTCCATGGGAATAATGTCTAAAACAGTCTACGCTTTGATCGTTCCCTGGAAGACCAGTAGTAGTTTCCGATGCACATCTGGAGGCATTCTGTAATCTGTGGAGCTTCAAAGTGTTGATGAAACACAGAAATTGCAACGGGAGTGAATACAACTGTCACAGTCCGAGATTCCTCAATGGGAGTAATGTCTGGTACAGTCTACGCTTTGATCGTTCAGAGGTAGAACAGTAGTACTTTCCGATGCACATCTGGAGACAATCTGTATTCTGTGGACTATCAGAGTGTTGATGAAACACAGAAATTGCAACGGGATTGAATACAACAGTCACCATGCGCACTTTCCTCCATGAGAGTAATGTCTCAAACAGTGTATGCTTTGATCGTTTACAGGAAGACCAGTAGTAGTTTCCGATGCATATCTGGTGGCAATCTGTAATCTGTGGACTATCGGAGTGTTGATGAAACACAGAAATTGCATTGGGATTGAATACAGCAGTCACCATTCGCACTTTCCTCCACGGGAGTAACGTCTCAAACAGTCTACGCTTTGATCGTTCCCTGGAAGACCGGTAGTAGTTTCCCATGCACATCTGGAGGTATTCTATAATCAGTGGACCTTCAAAGTGTTGATGAAACACAGAAATTGAATCGAGATTGAATACATCAGTCACCATGCGCACTTTCCTCCACTGGAGTAATGTCTCAAACAGTCTACGCTTTGATCGTTCCCTGGGAGACCAGTAGTGGTTTCCGATGCACATCTGGTGGCATTCTATATTCTGTGGACTATCAGGGTGTTGATGATACACAGAAATATATTCGGGATTGAATACAACAGTCACCAGGCGAACTTTCCTCCACGGGAGTAATGTCTCAAACAGTCTACGCTTTGACCGGTCCCTGGAAGACCAGTAGCAGTTTCCGATGCACATCTGGTGGGATTCTGTATTCTGTGGACTATCAGAGTGTTGATGAAACACAGAAATTGCATCGGGAGTGAATGTAACAGGCACCATGCGCACTTTCCTCCACAGGAGTAATGTCTGAAACAGTCTACTTCTTGATCATTCCCTGGAAGACCAGTAGTAGTTTCCGATGCGCGTCTGGAGGCAATCTGACATCTGTGGACTACCAGAGTGTTGATGAAACACAGAAATTGCATCGGGATTGAATACAATAGTCACCATCCGCACTTTCCACTATGGGAGTAATGTCTGAAACGGTCCTCTCTTTAATCGTTCCCTGGAAGACCAGTAGAAGTCTCCAATGCACATCTGGTGGCATTCTGTAATCTTTGGGCTATCAGAGTGTTGATGAAACACAGATATTTAATCGGGATTGAATACAACAGTCACCATGCGCACTCTCCTCCACGGGAGTAATGTCTAAACAGTTTACGCTTTGATCGTTCCCTGGAAGACCAGTAGTAGTTTCCGATGCACATCTGGTGGCATTCTGTAATCTGTGGACTATCAGAGTGTTGATGAAACACAGAAATAGCATCGGGATTGAATACAACAGTCACTATCCGCACTTTCCTCCATGGGAGTAATGTCTCAAACAGTCTACGCTTTGATCGTTCCCTGGAAGACCAGTAGTAGTTTCCGATGCACATCTGGAGGCAATCTGTAATCTGTGGTCTTTCAAAGTGTTGATGAAACACAGAAATTGCATCGGGATTGAATAGAACAGTCACCATGCGCACTTTCCTCCATGGGAGTAATGTCTCAAACACTTTAAGCTTTGATCGTTCACAGGAAGACCAGTAGTAGTTTCCGATGCACATCTGGAGGCATTCTGTAATCTGTGGACTATCAGAGTGTTGATGAAACACAGAAATTGCATCAGGAATGAATACAGCAGTCACCATGCGCACTTTGCTCCACGGGAGTAATGTCTCAAACAGTCTATGCTTTGATCGTTCCCTGGAAGACCAGTAGTAGTTTCCGATGCACATCTGGAGGCATTCTGTAATCTGTGGACCTTCAAAGTGTTGATGAAACACAGAAAATGCATCGGGATTGAATACAACAGTCACCATGCGCACTTTCCTCCATGGGAGTAATGTCTCAAACAGTGTATGTTTTGATCGTTCCCAGGAAGACCAGTAGTAGTTTCGGATATATATCTGGTGGCAATCTGTAATCTGTGGACTATCAGAGTGTTGATGAAACACAGAAATTGCATTGGGATTGAATACAACAGTCACAATCCCCACTTGGCTCCATGGGAGTAATGTCTGAAACAGTGTACACCTTGATCGGTCCCAGGAAGACCAGTAGTAGTTTCCGATGCACATCTGGAGACAATCTTTAATCTGTGGACTATCAGAGTGTTGATGAAACACAGAAATTGCATCGGGATTGAATACAACAGTCACCAACCGCACATTCCTAAATGGGAGTAACGACTGGAACAGTCTACCCTTTGATCGTTCCCTGGAAGACCAGTAGTAGTTTCCGATGCACATCTGAAGGCATTCTGTAATCTGTGGACTTTTAAAGTGTTGATGAAACACAGAAATTGCATCGGGATTGAATTCAACAGTCACCATGCACACTTTCCTCCATGGGAATAAAGTCTGAAACAGTCTACGCCTTGATCGGTCCCAGGAAGACCAGTAGTAGTTTCCGATGCACATCTGGAGACAATGTTTAATCTGTGGACTATCAGGGTGTTGATGAAACACAGAAATTGCATCGGGATTGAATAGAACAGTCACCATGCGCACTTTCCTCCATGGGAGTAATGTCTCAAACAGTTTACGCTTTGATCGTTCCCTAAAGACCAGTAGTAATTTCCGATGCACATCTGGAGACACTCTGTATTCTGTGGACTATCAGAGTGTTGATGAAACACAGAAATTGCATTGGGATTGAATACAACAGCCACCATGCGCACTTTCCTCAATGGGAGTAATGTCTCAAACACTTTAAGCTTTGATCGTTCACAGGAAGACCAGTAGTAGTTTCCGATGCACATCTGGAGGCATTCTGTAATCTGTGGACTATCAGAGCGTTGATGAAACACAGAAATTGCATCGGGAATGAATACAACAGTCACCATGCGCACTTTGCTCCACGGGAGTAATGTCTCAAACAGTCTATGCTTTGATCGTTCCCTGGAAGACCAGTAGTAGCTTCCGATGCACATCTGGAGGCATTCTGTAATCTGTGGACCTTCAAAGTGTTGATGAAACACAGAAAATGCATCGGGATTGAATACAACAGTCACCATGCGCACTTTCCTCCATGGGAGTAATGTCTCAAACAGTGTATGTTTTGATCGTTCCCAGGAAGACCAGTAGTAGTTTCGGATGCATATCTGGTGGCAATCTGTAATCTGTGGACTATCAGAGTGTTGATGAAACACAGAAATTGCATTGGGATTGAATACAACAGTCACAATCCCCACTTTGCTCCATGGGAGTAATGTCTGAAACAGTCTACACCTTGATCGGTCCCAGGAAGACCAGTAGTAGTTTCCGATGCACATCTGGAGACAATCTTTAATCTGTGGACTATCAGAGTGTTGATGAAACACAGAAATTGCATCGGGATTGAATACAACAGTCACCAACCGCACATTCCTAAATGGGAGTAACGACTGGAACAGTCTACCCTTTGATCGTTCCCTGGAAGACCAGTAGTAGTTTCCGATGCACATCTGAAGGCATTCTGTAATCTGTGGACTTTCAAAGTGTTGATGAAACACAGAAATTGCATCGGGATTGAATTCAACAGTCACCATGCACACTTTCCTCCATGGGAATAATGTCTGAAACAGTCTACGCCTTGATCGATCCCAGGAAGACCAGTAGTAGTTTCCGATGCACATCTGGAGACAATGTTTAATCTGTGGACTATCAGAGTGTTGATGAAACACAGAAATTGCATCGGGATTGAATAGAACAGTCACCATGCGCACTTTCCTCCATGGGAGTAATGTCTCAAACAGTTTACGCTTTGATCGTTCCCTAAAGACCAGTAGTAATTTCCGATGCACATCTGGAGACAATCTGTATTCTGTGGACTATCAGAGTGTTGATGAAACACAGAAATTGCATTGGGATTGAATACAACAGTCAGCATGCGCACTCTCCTCCATGGGAGTAATGTCTCAAACACTTTAAGCTTTGATCGTTCACAGGAAGACCAGTAGTAGTTTCCGATGCACATCTGGATTCATTCTGTAATCTGTGGACTATCAGAGTGTTGATGAAACACAGAAATTGCATCGGGAATGAATACAACAGTCACCATGCGCACTTTGCTCCACAGGAGTAATGTCTCAAACAGTCTATGCTTTGATCGTTCCCTGGAAGACCAGTAGTAGTTTCCGATGCACATCTGGAGGCATTCTGTAATCTGTGGACCTGCAAAGTGTTGATGAAACACAGAAAATGCATCGGGATTGAATACAACAGTCACCATGCGCACTTTCCTCCATGGGAGTAATGTCTCAAACAGTGTATGTTTTGATCGTTCCCAGGAAGACCAGTAGTAGTTTCGGATGCATATCTGGTGGCAATCTGTAATCTGTGGACTATCAGAGTGTTGATGAAACACAGAAATTGCATTGGGATTGAATACAACAGTCACAATCCCCACTTTGCTCCATGGGAGTAATGTCTGAAACAGTCTACACCTTGATCGGTCCCAGGAAGACCAGTAGTAGTTTGCAATGCACATCTGGAGACAATCTTTAATCTGTGGACTATCAGAGTGTTGATGAAACACAGAAATTGCATCGGGATTGAATACAACAGTCACCAACCGCACATTCCTAAATGGGAGTAACGACTGGAACAGTCTACCCTTTGATCGTTCCCTGGAAGACCAGTAGTAGTTTCCGATGCACATCTGGAGGCATTCTGTAATCTGTGGAGCTTCAAAGTGTTGATGAAACACAGAAATTGCATCGGGAGTGAATACAACTGTCACAGTCGGAACTTTCCTCAATGGGAGTAATTTCTGGTACAGTCTACGCTTTGATCGTTCAGAGGAAGAACAGTAGTACTTTCCGATGCACATCTGGAGACAATCTGTATTCTGTGGACTATCAGAGTGTAGATGAACACAGAAATTGCATTGGGATTGAATACAACAGTCACCATGCGCACTTTCCTCCATGGGAGTAATGTCTCAAACAGTTCACGCTTTGATCGTTCACAGGAAGACCAGTAGTAGTTTCCGATGCACATCTGGAGGCATTCTGTAATCTGTGGACCTTCAAAGTGTTGATGAAACACAGAAATTGCATCGGGATTGAATACAACAGTCACCATGCGCACTTTCTTCCATGGCAGTAATGTCTCAAACAGTGTATGCTTTGATCGTTCCCAGGAAGACCAGTAGTAGTTTCCGATGCATATCTGGTGGCAATCTGTAATCTGTGGACTATCGGAGTGTTGATGAAACACTGAAATTGCATTGGGATTGAATACAACAGTCACCATTCGCACTTTCCTCCACGGGAGTAACGTCTCAAACAGTCTACGCTTTGATCGTTCCCTGGAAGACCGGTAGTAGTTTCCCATGCACATCTGGAGGCATTCTGTAATCTGTGGACCTGCAAAGTGTTGATGAAACACAGAAATTGAATCGAGATTGAATACAACAGTCACCATGCGCACTTTCCTCCATGGGAGTAATGTCTCAAACGGTCTACGCTTTGATCGTTCCCTGGGAGACCAGTAGTGGTTTCCGATGCACATCTGGTCCCATTCTATAATCTGTGGACTATCAGCGTGTTGATGAAACACAGAAATATCTTCGGGATTGAATACAACAGTCACCATGCGCACTTTCCTCCACGGGAGTAATGTCTCAAACAGTCTACGCTTTGACCGGTTCCTGGAAGACCAGTAGCAGTTTCCGATGCACATCTGGTGGGATTCTGTATTCTGTGGACTATCAGAGTGTTGATGAAACACAGAAATTGCATCGTTAGTGAATGTAACAGGCACCATGCGCACTTTCCTCCACAGGAGTAATGTCTGAAACAGTCTACTTCTTGATCGTTCCCTGGAAGACCAGTAGTAGTTTCCGATGCACGTCTGGAGGCAATCTGACATCTGTGGACTACCAGAGTGTTGATGAAACACAGAAATTGCATCGGGATTGAATACAACAGTCACCATCCGCACTTTCCACTATATGAGTAATGTCTGAAACGGTCCTCTCTTTAATCGTTCCCTGGAAGACCAGTAGAAGTTTCCAATGCACAACTGGTGGCATTCTGTAATCTTTGGGCTATCAGAGTGTTGATGAAACACAGATATTGCATCGGGATTGAATACAACAGTCATCATGCGCACTCTCCTCCACGGGAGTAATGTCTCAAACAGTTTACGCTTTGATCGTTCCCTGGAAGACCAGTAGTAGTTTCCGATGCACATCTGGTGGCATTCTGTAATCTGTGGACTATCAGAGTGTTGATGAAACACAGAAATTGCATCGGGATTGAATACAACAGTCACTATCCGCACTTTCCTCCATGTGAGTAATGTCTCAAACAGTCTACGCTTTGATCGTTCCCTGGAAGACCAGTAGTAGTTTCCGATGCACATCTGGAGGCAATCTGTAATCTGTGGTCTTTCAAAGTGTTGATGAAACACAGAAATTGCATCGGGAGTGAATACAACAGTCACAATCCCCACTTTCCTCCATGGGAGTAATGTCTGAAACAGTCTACGCCTTGATCGGTCCCAGGAAGACCAGTAGTAGTTTCCGATGCACATCTGGAGACAATCTTTAATCTGTGGACTATCAGAGTGTTTATGAAACACAGAAATTGCATCGGGATTGAATAGAACAGTCACCATGCGCACTTTACTGCATGGGAGTAATGTCTCAAACACTTTACGCTTTGATCGTTCACAGGAAGACCAGTAGTAGTTTCCGATGCTCATCTGGAGGCATTCTGTAAACTGTGGACTATCAGAGTGTTGATGAAACACAGAAATTGCATCGGGAATGAATACAACAGTCACCATGCGCACTTTGCTCCACGGGAGTAATGTCTCAAACAGTCTATGCTTTGATCGTTCCCTGGAAGACCAGTAGTAGTTTCCGATGCACATCTGGAGGCATTCTGTAATCTGTGGACCTTCAAAGTGTTGATGAAACACAGAAATTGCATCGGGATTGATTACAACAGTCACCATGCGCACTTTCCTCCATGGGAGTAATGTCTCAAACAGTGTATGCTTTGATCGTTCCCAGGAAGACCAGTAGTAGTTTCGGATGCATATCTGGTGGCAATCTGTAATCTGTGGACTATCAGAGTGTTGATGAAACACAGAAATTGCATTGGGACTGAATACAACAGTCACAATCCCCACTTTGCTCCATGGGAGTAATGTCTGAAACAGTCTACGACTTGATCGGTCCCAGGAAGACCAGTAGTAGTTTCCGATGCACATCTGGAGGTACTCTGTCATCTGTGATCTATCCGGGTGTTGATATAGGACAGAAATTGCATCGGGATTGAATACAACAGGCACATTGCGTACATTTCTCCATGGGAGTAATGTCTCAAACTGTCATCGCTTTGATCGTTCCCTGAAAGACCAGTAGTAGTTTCCGATGCACATCTGGAGGCATTCTGTAATCTGTGGACCTTCAAAGTGTTGATGAAACACAAAAATGGCATCGGGAGTGAATACAACTGTCACAATCCGCACTTTCCTCAATGGCAGTAATAACTGGTACAGTCTACGCTTTGATCGTTCCCAGGAAGACCAGTAGTAGTTTCCGATGCACATCTGGAGACAATCTGTATTCTGTGGACTATCAGAGTGTAGATGAAACACAGAAATTGCATCGGGATTGAATACAACAGTCACCATGCTCACTTTCCTCCACAGGAGTAATGTCTCGAACTGTCTACGCTTTGATCGTTCCCTGGAAGACCAGTAGTAGTTTGAGATGCACATCTGGTGGCATTCTGTAATCTGTGGACTATCAGAGTGTTGATGAAACACAGAAATTGCATCGGGATTGAATACAACAGTCACCATCCACACTTTCCTCCATGGGAGAGATGTCTGAAACAGTTCTCGCTTTAATCGTTCCCTGGAAGACCAGTAGTAGTTTCCGATGCACATCTGGTGGCATTCTGTAATCTGTCTGCTATCAGAGTGCTGATGAAGCAAAGAAATTGCATCGGGATTGAATACAACAGTCACCATGCGCACTTTCGTCCAAGGGAGTAATGTCTCAAACAGTTTACGCTTTGATGTTCCCTGGAAGACCAGTAGTAGTTTCCGATGCACATCTGGTGGCATTCTGTAATATGTGGACTATCAGAGTGTTCATGAAACACAGAAATTGCATCGGGATTGAATACAATAGTCACCATGTCCACTTTCCTAAAGGGGAGTAATGTGTCAAACAGTCTACGCTTTGATCATTCCCTGGAAGACCAGTAGTAGTTCCCGATGTACATCCTGTGGGATTCTGTAATCTGTGGACTATCTGAGTGATGATGAAACACAGAAATTGCATCGGGATTGAATATAACAGTCACCATCCACACTTTTCTCCATGGGAGTAATGTCTCAAACAGTCAACGCGTTGATCGCTCCCTGGAAGACAAGTAGTAGTTTCCGATGCACATCTGGAGGCATTCTGTAACCTGTGGACTATCAGAGTGTTGATGAAACACAGAAATTGCATCGGGATTCAATACAACAGTCACCGTGTGCCCCTTCCTCCTTGGGAGTAATGTCTCAAACAGTCTACACTTTGATCGTTCCCTGGAGGACCAGTAGTAGTTTCCGATGCACATCTGGAGGCATTCTGTAATCTGTGGACAATCAGAATGTTGTTGAAACACTGAAATTGCATCGGGATTGACTACAACAGTCACCATGCGCACTTTCCTCCATGGGAGTAATGTCTCAAACAGTCTACGCTTTGATCGTTCCCTGGAAGACCAGTAGTAGTTTCCGATGCACATCTGTAGGCATTCTGTAAACTGTGGACCTTCAAAGTGTTGATGAAACACAGAAATTGCAAAGGGAGTGAATACAACTGTCACAATCCGCACTTTCCTCCACAGGAATAATGTCTCAAACAGTCTAAGTTTTGATTTTTCCCAGGAAGACCAGTACTAGTTTTCGATGCACTTCTGGAGGCAATCTGTTATCTGTGGACTATCAGAGTGTTGATGAACCACAGACATTGCATCGGGATGTAATACAACAGTCACCATCCGCAATTCCCTATATGGGAGTAACGTCTGAAACAGTCTAGGCTTTGATGTTCCCTGTAAGACCAGTAGTAGTTTCCGATGCACATCTGAGGGCATTGTGTAATCTGTTTAGTATCAGAGTGTTGATGAAACACAGAAATTGCATCGGGATTGAATACAACAGTCACCATCCGCACTTTCCTCCATGGGAGTAATGTCTCAAACAGTCTACGCCTTGATCGGTCCCACGAAGACTAGTAGTAGTTTCCGATGCACATCTGGAGACAATCAATAATCTGTGGACTTTCAGAGTGTTGATGAAACACAGAAATTGCATCGGGATTGAATACAACAGTCACCATCAGCATATTCCTCCATGGGAGTAACGTCTATAACAGTCTACCCTTTGATCGTTCCCTGGAAGACCAGTAGTAGTTCCCGATGCACATCTGGAGGCATTCTGTAATCTGTGGACCTTCAAAGTGTTGATGAAGCACAGAAACTGCAAAGGGAGTGAATACAACTGACACAATCCGCACTTTACTCCATGGGAATAATGCCTCAAACAGTCTAAGTTTTGATTTTTCCCAGGAAGACCAGTACTAGTATTCGATGCACTTCTGGAAACAATCTGTTATCTGTGGACTATCAGAGTGTTGATGAAACACAGAATTTCCATCGGAATTGAATACAACAGTCTCCAAGCACTCTTACCTCCATGGGCATAATGTCTCTAACAGTCTACGCTTTGATCGTTCCCTGGAAGACCAGTAATAGTTTCCGATGCACATCTGGTGGCATTCTGTAATCTGTGGCCTATCAGAGTGTTGATGAAACACATAAATTGCATCGGGGTTGAATACAACAGTCACAATCCGCACTTTTCTCCATGGGAATAATGTCTAAAACAGTCTACGCTTTGTTTGTTCCCTGGAAGACCAGTAGTAGTTTCCGATTCACATCTGGAGACAATCTGTATTCTGTGGACTATCAGAGTGTTGATGAAACACAGAAATTGCATCGGGATGGAATACAACAGTCACCATCCGCAATTTCCTCCATGGGAGTAACGTCTGAAACAGTCTACGCTTTGACGTTCCCAGGAAGACCAGTAGTAGTTTCCGATGCACATCTGGTGGCATTCTGTAATCTGTGGACTATCAGAGTGTTGATGAAACACAGAAATTGCATCGGGATTGAATACAACAGTCACCTTCCACACTTTCTTCCATGGGAGAGATGTCTGAAACAGTCCTCGCTTTAATCGTTCCCTGGAAGACCAGTAGTAGTTTCCGATGCACATCTGGAGGCATTCTGTAATCTGTGGACTATCAGAATGTTGTTTAAACACGGAAATTGCATCGGGATTGACTACAACAGTCACCATGCGCACTTTCCTCCATGGGAGTAATGTCTCAAACAGTCTACGCTTTGATCGTTCCCTGGAAGACCAGTAGTAGTTTCCGATGCACATCTGGAGACATTCTGTAATCTGTGGACCTTCAAAGTGTTGATGAAACACAGAAACTGCAAAGGGAGTGAATACAACAGTCACAATCCGCACTTTACGCCATGGGAATAATGCCTCAAACAGTCTAAGTTTTGATTTTTCCCAGGAACACCAGTACAAGTATTCGATGCACATCTGGAGGCAATCTGTAATCTGTGGACTATCAGAGTGTTGATGAAACAAAGAAATTGCTTTGGGATTGATTACAACAGTCACTATGCGCACTTTCCTCCATGGGAGTAATATCTCAAACAGTCTACGCCTTGATCGTTCCCTGGAAGACCAGTAGTAGTTTCCGATGCACATCTGGAGGCAGTCTGTAATCTGTGGACTATCAGAGTGTTGTTGAAACACAGAAATTGCGTCGGGATTGAATACAACAGGCACCATGCGCACTTTCCTACACAGTAGTAATGTCTCAAACAGTCTACGCTTTGATCGTTCCCTGGAAGACCAGTAGTAGTTTCCGATGCACATCTGGAGGTATTCTGAAATCTGTGGTCCATCCGGGTGTTGATAAAAGACAGAAATTGTATCGGGATTGAATACAACAGGCACCATGCGTACATTTCTCCATGGGAGAAATGTCTCAAACTGTCATCGATTTGATCGTGTCCTGGAAGACCAGTAGTAGTTTCCGATGCACATCTGGAGGCATTCTGTAATCTGTGGACCTTCAAAGTGTTGATGAAACACAACAATGGCATCAGGAGTGAATACAACTGTCACAATCCACACTTTCCCCCATGGGAGAGATGTCTGAAACAGTCCTCGCTTTAATCGTTCCCTGGAAGACCAGTAGTAGTTTCCGATGCACATCTGGAGGCAGTCTGTAATCTGTGGACTATCAGAGTGTTGTTGAAACACCCAAATTGCATCGGGATTGAATACAACAGTCACCATGCGCACTTTCCTACATAGTAGTAATGTGTCAAACTGTCTACGCTTTGATCGTTCCCTGGAAGACCAGTAGTAGTTTCCGATGCACATCTGGAGGTATTCTGTAATCTGTGGTCCATCCGGGTGTTAATAAAAGACAGAAATAGCATCGGGATTGAATACAACAGGCACCATGCTCTCTTTCCTCTACAGGAATAATGTCTCAAACTGTCTACGCTTTGATCGTTCCCTGGGAGACCAGTAGTAGTTTCCGATGCACATCTGGTGGCATTCTGTAATCTGTGGACTATCAGAGTGTTGATGAAACACAGAAATTGCATCGGGATTGAATACAACAGTCACCATCCACACTTTCCTCCATGGGAGAGATGTCTGAAACAGTCCTCGCTTTAATCGTTCCCTGGAAGACCAGTAGTAGTTTCCGATGCACATCTGGTGGCATTCTGTAATCTGTGGGCTATCAGAGTGTTAATGAAACAAAGAAATTGCATCGGGATTGAATACAACAGTCACCATGCGCACTTTCCTCCAAGGGAGTAATGTCTCAAACAGTTTACGCTTTGATGTTCTCTGGAAGACCAGTAGTAGTTTACGATGCACATCTGGTGGCATTGTGTAATCTGTGTAGTATCAGAGTGTTGATGAAACACAGAAATTGCATCGGGATTGAATACAACAGTCACCATCCGCACTTTCCTCCATGGGAGTAATGTCTCAAAGAGTCTACGTCTTCATCGGTCCCACGAAGACCAGTAGTAGTTTCCGATGCACATCTGGAGACAATCTATAATCTGCAGACTTTCAGAGTGTTGATGAAACACAGAAATTGCATCGGGATTCAATACAACAGTCACCACGTGCACCTTCCTCCATGGGAGTAATGTCTGAAACAGTCTACACTTTGATCGTTCCCTGGAAGACCAGTAGTAGTTTCCGATGCACATCTGGAGGCTTTCTGTAATCTGTGGACTATCAGAATGTTGTTGAAACACTGAAATTGCATCGCGATTGACTACAACAGTCATCATGCGCACTTTCCTCCATGGGAGTAATGTCTCAAACAGTCTACGCTTTGATCGTTCCCTGGAAGACCAGTAGTAGTTTCCGATGCACATCTGGAGGCATTCTGTAATTTGTGGACCTTCAAAGTGTTGATGAAACACAGAAACTGCAAAGGGAGTGAATACAACTGTCACAATCCGCACTTTACTCCATGGGAATAATGCCTCACACAGTCAAAATTTTGATTTTTCCCAGGAAGACAAGTACTAGTATTCGATGCACTTCTGGAGGCAATCTGTTATCTGTGGACTATCAGAGTGTTGATGAAACACAGAAATTGCATCGGGATTGAATACAACAGTCACCAAGCACTCTTTCCTCCATGGGAATAAAGTTTCTAACAGTCTACGCCTTGATCGTTCCCTGGAAGACCAGTAATAGTTTCCGATGCACATCTGGTGGCATTCTGTAATCTGTGGACTATCAGAGTGTTGATGAAACACAGAAATTGCATCGGGATTGAATACAACAGTCACAATCCGCACTTTTCTCCATGAGAATAATGTGTAAAACAGTCTACGCTTTGTTCGTTCCCTGGAAGACCAGTAGTAGTTTCCGATTCACATCTGGAGACAATCTGTATTCTGTGGATTATCAGTGTGTTGATGAAACTCAGAAAATGCATCGGGTTGGAATACAACTGTCACCATCCGCAATTTCCTCCATGGGAGTAACGTCTGAAACAGTCGACGCTTTGATCGTTCCCAGGAAGACCAGTAGTAGTTTCCGATGCACATCTGGAGGTGAAAATGAAACACACAAACTGCAAAGGGAGTGAATACAACTGTCACAATCCGCACTTTACTCCATGGGAATAATGCCTGATACAGTCTAAGTTATGATTTTTCCCAGGAAGACAAGTACTAGTATTCGATGAACTTCTTTAGGCAATCTGTAATCTGTGGTCTATCAGAGTGTTGATGAAACACAGAAATTGAATCGGGATTGAATACAACAGTCACCATGCACACTTTCCTCCAATCGAGTAATGTCTCTAACAGTCTACGCTTTGATCGTTCCCTGGAAGACCAGTAGTAGTTACCGATGCACATCTGGAGGCATTCTGTAATCTGTGGACCATCAGAGTGTTGATGAAACACAGAAATTGCATCGGGATTCAATACAATAGTCACCATGTGCACCTTCCTATATGGGAGTAATGTCTCAAACAGTCTACGCTTTGATCGTTCCCTGCAACACCAGTAGTAGTTTCCGATGCACATCTGGAGGCATTCTGTAATCTGTAGAGTATCAGAGTGTTGATGAAACACAGAAATTGCATCGGGATTGAATACAACAGTCACCATCCGCAATTTCCTCCATGGGAGTAACGTCTGAAACAGTCGACGCTTTGATCGTTCCCAGGAAGACCAGTAGTAGTTTCCGATGCACATCTGGAGGTATTCTGTAATCTGTGGACCTTCAAAGTGTTGATGAGACACAGAAATTGCATCGGGAGTGAATACAACTGTCACAATCCGCACTTTCCTCAATGGGAGTAATGTCTGGTACAGTCTACGCTTTGATCGTTCCCAGGAAGACCAGTAGTAGTTTCCGATGCACATCTGGAGACAATCTGTATTCTGTGGACTATCAGAGTGTTGATGAAACACAGAATTTGCATCGGGATTGAATACAACCGTCACCATCCGCAATTTCCTCCATGGGAGTAACGTCTGAAACAGTCTACGCTTTGATCTTTCCCAGGAAGACCAGTAGTAGTTCCCGATGCACATCTGGTGGCATACTGTAATCTGTGGACTATCAGATTGTTGATGAAACACAGAACTGGCATCGGGTTTGAATACAACAGACACGATGCGCCCTTTCCTCCATGGGAGTAATGTCTCAAACAGTCTACGCTTTGATCGTTCCCTGGATGACCATTAGTAGTTTCCGATGCACATCTGCAGGCATTCTGTAATCTGTGGACTAACAGGGTGTTGATGAAACACAGAAATTGCACTGGGATTGAATACAACAGTCACCATCCGCAGTTTCCATCGCGGGAGTAATGCCTCAAACAGTCTACGCTTTGATCGTTTGCTGGAAGACCAGTAGTAGTTTCCGAAGCACATCTAGTGGTATTCTGTAATCTGTGGACTATCAAAGTGTTTATGAAACACAGAAATTGCATCGGGATTGAATACAACAGTCACCATGCGCATTTTCCTCCATGGGAGTAATGTCTCAAACAGTCTACGCTTTGATCGTTCCCTGGATGACGAGTAGTAGTTTCCGATGCACATCTGCAGGCATTCTGTAATCTGTGGACTAACAGAGTGTTGATGAAACACAGAAGTTGCACTGGGATTGAATACAACAGTCACCATCCGCATTTTCCGCCACGGGAGTAATGCCTCAAAGAGTCTACGCTTTGATCGTTCCCTGGAAGACCAGTAGTAGTTTCCGATGCACATCTGGAGGCATTCTGTAATCAGTTGACCTTCAAAGTGTTGATGAAACACAGAAATTAGTTCGGGATTGAATACAACAGTCAGCATGCGCACTTTCCTCCACGGAATTAATGTCTCTAACAGTCTACGCTTTGGTCGTTCCCTGGAAGACCAGTAGTTGTTTCCGATGCACATCTGGTGGCATTCTGTAATATGCGGACTATCAGAGTGTTGATGAAACACAGAAATTGCATCGGGATTGAATACAACAGTCACCATGCGCACTTTGCTCCATTTGAGTAATGTCTCATACGGTTTACGCTTTAATCGTTCCCTGGAATACCAGTAGTAGTTTCCGATGCACATCTGGAGGCAATCTGTAATCTGTGGACTATCAGAGTGTTGATGAAACATAGAAATTGCATCGGGATTGAATACAACAGTCACCATGCACACTTTCCTCCATGGGAATAATGTCTCAAACAGTCTAAGATTTGATCGTTCCCAGCAAGACCAGTAGTAGTTTTCGATGCACTTCTGGAGGCAATCTGTAATCTGTGGACTATCAGAGTGTTGATGAAACACAGAAATTGCATCGGGATTGAATACAACAGTCAACATGCACACTTTCCTCCAATCGAGTAATGTCTCATACAGTCTACGCTTTGATCGTTCCCTGGAAGACCAGTAGTAGCTACCGATGCACATCTGGAGGCATTCTGTAATCTCTGGACTATCAGAGTGTTGATGAAACACAGAAATTGCATCGGGATTCAATACAATAGTCTCCATGTGCACCTTCCTCGATGGGAGTAATGTCTCAAACAGTCTACGCTTTGATCGTTCCCTGGATGACCAGTAGTAGTTTCCGATGCACATCTGCAGGCATTCTGTAATCTGTGGACTAACAGAGTGTTGATGAAACACAGAAATTGCACTGGGATTGAATACAACAGTCACCTTCCGCATTTTCCACCACGGGAGTAATACCTCAAACAGTCTACGCTTTGATCGTTCCCTGGAAGACCAGTAGTAGTTTCCGATGCACATCTGGAGGCATTCTGTAATCTGTTGACCTTCAAAGTGTTGATGAAACACAGAAATTGCATCGGGATTGAATACAACAGTCACCATGCGCATTTTGCTCCACGGGAGTAATGTCCCAAACAGTCTACGCTTTGATCGTTCCCTGGAAGACCAGTAGTAGTTTCCGATGCACATCTAGTGGTATTCTGTAATCTGTGGACTATCAGAGTGTTGATGAAACACAGAAATTGCATCGGGATTGAATACAACAGTCACCATGCGCACTTCCCTCCATGGGAGTAATGTCTCAAACAGTCTACGCTTTGATCGTTACCTGGAAGACCAGTAGTAGTTTCCGATGCACATCTGGTATGATTCTGTAATCTGTGGACTATCAGAGTGTTGATGAAACACAGAAATTTCATCGGGATTGAATACAACAGTCACCATCCGCACTTTCCGCCATGGGAGTAATGTCAGAAGCAGTCCTCGCATTAATCGTTCTCTGGAATACCAGTAGTAGTTTCCGTTGCACATCTGGTGGCATTCTGTAACCTGTGAGCTATCAGAGTGTTGATGAAACACAGATATTGCATCGGGATTGAATACAACAGTCAGCATGCGCACTTTCCTCCACGGTAGTAATGTCTCAAACAGTCTACGCTTTGGTCGTTCACTGGAAGACCAGTAGTTGTTTCCGATGCACATCTGGTGGCATTCTGTAATATGCGGACTATCAGAGTGTTGATGAAACACAGAAATTGCATCGAGATTGAATACAACAGTCACCATGCGCACTTTCCTCCACGGGAGTATTGTGTCAAACAGTCTACGCTTTGATCGTTCCCTGGAAGACCATTAGTAGTTCCCGATGTACATCTGGTGGCATTCTGTAATCTGTGGACTATCAGAGTGTTGATAAAACACAGAAATTGCATCGGTATTGAATACAACAGTCACCATCCGCACTTTCCTGCATGGGAGTAATGTCTCAAACAGTCTACGCTTTGATCGCTCCCTGGAAGACAAGTTGTAGTTTCCTATGCACATCTGGTGGCATTCTGTAATCTGTGGACTATCAGAGTGTTGATGAAACACAGAAATTGTATCGGCATTGAATACAACAGTCCCCATGCACACATTCCTCCAAGGGAGTAATATCTCTAACAGTCTACGCTTTGATCGTTCCCTGGAAGACCAGTAGTAGTTACCGATGCACATCTGGAGGCATTCTGTAATCTGTGGACTATCAGAGTGTTGATGAAACACTGAAATTGCATCGGGATTCAATACAATTGTCACCATGTGCACCTTCCTCCATGGGAGTAATGTCTCAAACAGTCTACGCGTTTGACGGTTCCCTGGAAGACCAGTAGTAGTTTCCGATGCACAACTGGAGGCATTCTGTAATCTGTGGACTATCAGAGTGTTGTTGAAACACTGAAATTGCATCGGGATTGAATACAATAGTCACCATGCGCACTTTCCTAAACGGGAGTAGTGTGTCAAACAGTCTACGCTTTGATCGTTCCCTGGATGACCAGTAGTAGTTTCCGATTCACATCTGGAGGCATTCTGTAATCTGTGGACTATCAGAGTGTTGATGAAACACAGAAACTGCATCGGGATTGAATACAACAGTCACCATCCGCACTTTCCTCCATTGGAGTAATGTCTCAAACAGACTACGCTTTGATCGTTCCCTGAAAGACCAGTAGTAGTTTCCGTTGCACACCTGGAATCTCTCTGTGATCTGTGTACCTTCAAAGTGTTGATGAAACACAGAAATTGCATCGGGTTTGATTACAACAGTCACCATGCGCACTTTCCTCCATTTGAGTAATGTCTCATACAGTCTACGCTTTAATCGTTCCCTGGAATACCAGTAGTAGTTTCCGATGCACATCTGGGGACAATCTGTAATCTGTGGACTATCAGAGTGTTGATGAATCACAGAAATTGCATCGGTATTGAATACAACAGTCACCATCCACACTTTCCCCCATGGGAGTAACGTCTTAACCAGTCTACCCTTTGATCGTTCCCTGGAAGACCAGTAGTAGTTTCCGATGTATATCTGGAGGCATTCTGTAATCTGTGGACCTTCAAAGTGTTGATAAAACACAGAAATTGCATCGGGATTGAATACAACAGTCACCATGCACACTTTCCTCCATGGGAATAATGTCTCAAACAGTCTAAGCTTTGATCGTTCCCAGGAAGACCAGTAGTAGTTTCCGATGCACTTCTGGAGTCAATCAGTAATCTGTGGACTATCAGAGTGTTGATGAAACACAGAAATTGTATCGGCATTGAATACAACAGTCACCATGCACACTTTCCTCCAAGGGAGTAATGTCTCTAACAGTCTACGCTTTGATCGTTCCCTGACAGACCAGTAGTAGTTACCGATGCATATCTGGAGGCATTCTGTAATCTGTGGACTATCAGAGTGTTGATGAAACACAGAAATTGCATCGGGATTCAATACAATAGTCACCATGTGCACCTTCCTCCATGGGAGTAATGTCTAATTCAGTCTACGCTTTGATCGTTCCCTGGAACACCAGTAGTAGTTTCCGATGCATATCTGGAGGCATTCTGTAATCTGTGGACTATCAGAGTGTTGATGAAACACAGAAATTGCATCGGGATTCAATACAATAGTCACCATGTGCACCTTCCTCCATGGGAGTAATGTCTCAAACAGTCTACGCTTAGATCGTTCCCTGGAACACCAGTGGTAGTTTCCGATGCACATCTGGAGGTATTCTGTAATCTGTGGTCTATCCGGGTGTTGATAAAAGACAGAAATTGCATCGGGATTGAATACAACAGGCACCATGCGTACATTTCTCCATGGGAGTAATGGCTCAAACTGTCATCGCTAAGATCGTTCCCTGTTACACCAGTAGTAGTTTCCGATGCACATCTGGAGGCATTCTGCAATCTGTGGACTATCAGAGTGTTGATGAAACACAGAAATTACATCGGGATTGAATACAACAGTCACCATGCGCACTTTCCTCCAAGGGAGTAATGTCTCTAACAGTCTACACTTTGTTCGTTCCCCCGAAGGCCAGTAGCAGTTACCGATGCACATCTGGAAGCATTCTGTAATCTGTGGACTATCAGAGTGTTGATGAAACACAGAAATTGCATCGGGATTCAATACAATAGTCACCATGTGCACCTTCCTCCATGGGAGTAATGTCTCAAACAGTCAACGCTTTGATCGTTCCCTGGAACACCAGTGGTAGTTTCCGATGCACATCTGGAGGCATTCTGTAATCTGTAAACTATCAGAGTGTTGATGAAACACTGAAATTGCATCGGGATTGAATACGACAGTCACCATGCGCACTTTCCTCCATGGGAGTAATGTCTCAAATAGTCTACGCTTTTGATCGTTCCCTGGAATACCAGTAGTAGTTTCCGATGCACAACTGGAAGCATTCTGTAATATGTGGACTATCAGAGTGTTAATGAAACACAGAAATTACATCGGGATTGAATACTACAGTCACCATGACCACTTTCCTCCATGGGAGTAATGTCTCAAACAGTCTACGCTTTGATCGTTCTCTGGAAGACCAGTAGTAGTTTCCGATGCACATCTTGAGGTATTCTGTAATCTGAGTTCTATCTGGGTGTTGATAAAAGACAGAAATTGCACCGGGATTGAATACAACAGGCACCAAGCGTACATTTCTCCATGGGAGTAATGTCTCAAACTGTCATCGCTATGATCGTTCCCTGAAGACCCTTAGTAGTTTCCGATGCACATGTCTAGGCATTCAGTAATCTGTGGACTATCAGAGTGTTGTTGAAACACAGAAATTGCATCAGGATTGAATACAACAGTAACCATGCGCACTTTCCTCCATGGGAGTTATATCTCAGTCTACGCTTTGATCGTTCCCTGGAACACCAATAGTAGTTTCCAATGAACATCTTGAGGAATTCTGTAATCTGTGGACCTTCAAAGTGTTGATGAAACACAGAAATTGCCTCGGGATTGAATACAACAGTCACCATGCGCACTTTCCTTAATGGGAGTAATGTCTCAAACAGTCTACGCTTTGATCGTTCCCTGGAAGAACAGTAGTAGTTTCCGATGCACATCTCTAGGCATTCTGTAAGCTGTGGACTATCAGAGTGTTGACGAAACACAAAAAATTGCATCGGGATTGAATACAACAGTCACCATCCGCACATTCCTCCATTGGAGTAACGTCTGAAACAGTCTGCCCTTTGATCGTTCCCTGGAAGACCAGTAGTAGTTTCCGATGCACATCTGGAGGCATTCTGTAACCTGTGGACTATCAGAGAGTTGATGAACACAGAAATTGCATCGGGATTGAATACAACAGTCACCATGCGCACTTCCCTCCATGGGAGTAATGTCTAGAACAGTCTACACTTTGATCGTTCCCTGGAAGACCAGTAGTAGTTTCCGATGCACATCTTTAGGTACTCTGTAATCTGTGGTCTATCCGGGTGTTGATAAGAAACAGAAATTGCATCGGGATTGAATACAACAGGCACCATGCGTACATTTCTCCATGTTAGTAATGTCTCAAACTGTCATCGACTTGATCGTTCCCTGAAGACCAGTAGTAGTTTCCGATGCACATCTGGAGGCATTCTGCAATCTGTGGACTATCAGAGAGTTGAAGAACATAGAAATTGCATCGGGATTGAATACAACAGTCACCATGCGCACTCTCCTCCATGGGAGTAATGTCTCAAACAGTCTACGCTTTGATCGTTCCGTGAAAGACCAGTAGTAGTTTCCGATGCACATCTGGAGGTATTCTGTAATCCGGGGTCTATCCGGTTGTTGACAAAAGACAGAAATTGCATCGGGATTGAATACAACAGTCACCATGCGCACTTTCCTCCATGGGAGTAATGTCTCAAACAGTCTAACCTCTGATCGTTCCCTGGAAGACCAGTAGTACTTTCGATTCACATCTGGAGGCATTCTGTAATCTGTGGTTCTTCAAAGTATTGATGAAACACAGAAACCGCATCGGGATTGAATACAACAATCACCATGGGCACTTTCCTACATGGGAGTAATGTCTCAAACAGTCTTCTCTTTTATCGTTCACTGGAAGACCAGTAGTAGTTTCCGATGCACATCTGGAGGCATTCTGTAATCTGTAGACTATCAGAGTGTTGATGAAACACAGATTTTACATCGGGATTGAATACAACAGTCACCATGACCACGTTGCTCCATGGGAGTAATGTCTCAAACAGTCTACGCTTTGATCGTTCCCTCGAAACCAGTAGTAGTTTCCGATGCACATCTGGAGGTATTCTGTAATCTGTGGTCTATCCGGGTGTTGATAAGAGACATAAATTGCATCGGGATTGATTACAACAGGCACCATGCGTACATTTCTCCATGTTAGTAATTTCTCAAACTGTCATCGCCTTGATCGTTCCCTGAAGACCAGTAGTAGATTCCGATGCACATCTGGAGGTATTCTGTAATCTGTGGTCTATCCGGTTGTTGATAAAAAACAGAAATTGCATCGGGATTGATTACAACAGTCACCATGCGCACTTTCCTCCATGGGAGTAATGTCTCAAACAGTCTAAACTCTGATCGTTCCCTGGAAGACCAGTAGTAGTTTCGATTCACATTTGGAGGCATTCTGTAATCTGTGGCTCTTCAAAGTATTGATGAAACACAGAAACTGCATCGGGATTGAATACAACAATCACCATGGGCACTTTCCTCCATGGGAGTAATGTCTCAAACAGTATACTCTTTTATCGTTCCCTGGAAGACCAGCAGTAGTTTCCGATGCACATCTGGAGGCATTCTGTAATCTGTGGACTATCAGAGTGTTGTTGAAACACAGAACTTGCATCAGGATTGAATACAACAGTAACCATGCACACTTTCCTAAATGGGAGTTGTATCTCAGTCTACGCTATGATCGTTCGCTGGAACACCAATAGTAGATTCCAGTTAACATCTTGAGGAATTCTGTAATCTGTGGACCTTCAAAGTGTTGATGAAACACAGAAATTGCATCGGGATTGAATACAACAGTCACCATGCACACTTTCCTCCGTGGGAGTAATGTCTCTAACAGTCTACGCTTTGATCGTTCGCTGGAAGACCAGCAGTAGTTTCCGATGCACATCTGGAGGCATTCTGTGATCTGTGGACTATCAGAATGTTGTTGAAACACTGCAATTGCATCGGGATTGAATACAACAGTCACAATCCGCACTTTTCTCCATGGGAATAATGTCTAAAACAGAATACGCTTTGATCGTTCCCTGGAAGACCAGTAGTAGTTTCCGATGAACATCTGGAGGCATTCTGTAATCTGTGGACCTTCAAAGTGTTGATGAAACACAGAAATTGCATCGGGAGTGAATACAACTGTCACAATACGCACTTTCCTCAATGGGAGTAATGTCTGGTACAGTCTACGCTTTGATCGTACCCAGGAAGACCAGTAGTAGTTTCCGATGCACATCTGGTGGCATTCTGTTACCTGTGGACTATCAGAGTGTTGATGAAACACAGAAATTGCATCGGAATTGAATACAACAGTCACCATCCACACTTTCCGCCATGGGAGTAATGTCTGAAACAGTCCTCGCTTTAATCGTTTCCTGGAAGACCAGTAGTAGTTTCCGATGCACATCTGGTGGCATTCTGTAATCTGTGGTCTATCAGAGTTTTGATGAAATACAGAAATTGCATCGGGATTGAGTACAACAGTCACCACGCGCACATTTCTCCAAGGGAGTAATGTCTCAAACAGTTTACGCTTTGATCGTTCCCTGGAAGACCAGTAGTAGTTTCCGATGCACATTTGGTTTCATTCTGTAATATGTGGACTGTCAGAGTGTTGATGAAACACAGAAATTGCATCGGGATTGAATACAATAGTCACCATGCGCACTTTCCTAAACGGTAGTAGTGTGTCAAACAGTCTACGCTTTGATCATTCCCTGGAAGACCAGTAGTAGTTTCCGATGCACATCTGGTATGATTCTGTAATCTGCGCACTATCAGAGTGTTGATGAAACACAGAAATTGCATCGGGATTGAATACAACAGTCACCATCCGCAATTTCCGCCATGGGAGTAATGTCTGAAACAGTCCTTGCTTTAATCGTTCCCTGGAAGACCAGTAGTAGTTTCCGATGCACATCTGGTGGCATTCTGTAACCTGTGAGCTATCAGAGTGTTGAAGAAACACAGAAATTGCATCGGGATTGAATACAACAGTCACCATGCGCACTTTCCTCCACGGGAGTAATGTCTCAAACAGTCTACGCTTTGATCGTTCCCTGGAAGACCAGTAGTAGTTTCCGATGCACATCTGGTTTCATTCTGTAATATGTGGACTGTCAGAGTGTTGATGAAACACAGAAATTGCATCGGGATTGAATACAATAGTCACCATGCGCACTTTCCTAAACGGTAGTAGTGTGTCAAACAGTCTACGTTTTGATCATTCCCTGGAAGACCAGTAGTAGTTCCCGATGTACATCTGGTGGGATTCTGTAATCTGTGGACTATCAGAGTGTTGATGAAACACAGAAATTGCATCGGGATTGAATACAACAGTCACCATCCACACTTTCCGCCATGGGAGTAATATCTGAAACAGTCCTCGCTTTAATCGTTTCCTGGAAGACCAGTAGTAGTTTCCGATGCACATCTGGTGGCATTCTGAAATCTGTGGGCTATCAGAGTGTTGATGAACCACAGAAATTGCATCGGGATTGATTACAACAGTTACCATGCGCACTTTCCTGCAAGGGGGTAATGTCTCAAACAGTTTACGCTTTGATCGTTCCCTGGAAGACCAGTAGTAGTTTCCGATGAACATCTGGTTTCATTCTGTAAAATGTGGACTGTCAGAGTGTTAATGAAACACAGAAATTGCATCGGGATTGAATACAATAGTCACCATGCGTACTTTCCTAAACGGGAGTAGTGTGTCAAACAGTCTACGCTTTGATCATTCCCTGGAAGGCTAGTAGTAGTTCCCGATGTACATCTGGTGGCATTGTGTAATCTGTGGACTATCAGAGTGTTGATGAAACACAGAAATTGCATCGGGATTGAATACAACAGTCACCATCCGCACTTTCCTCCATGGGAGGAATGTCTCAAACGGTCTACGCGTTGATCGGTCCCAGGAAGACCAGTAGTAGTTTCCGATGCACATCTGGAGACAATCTGTAATCTGTGGACTATCAGAGTGTTGATGAAACACAGAAATTGCATCGGGATTCAATACAACAGTCACCATGTGCCCCTTCCTCCATGGGAGTAATGTCTCAAACAGTCTACGCTTTGATAGTTCACTGGAAGACCAGTAGTAGTTTCCGATGCACATCCGGTGGCTTTCTGTAATCTGTGGACTATCAGAATGTTGTTGAAACACTGAAATTGCATCGGGATTGAATACAACAGTCACCATGCGCACTTTTCTCCATGGGAGTAATGTCTCAAACAGTCTACATTTTGATCGTTCCCTGGAAGACCAGTAGTAGTTTCCGATGCACATCTGGAGGCATTCTGTAATCTGTGAACTATGAGAGTGTTGTTGAAACACAGAAATTGCATCGGGATTGAATACAACAGTCACCATGCGCACTTTCCTACATAGTAGTAATGTCTCAAACAGTCTACGCTTTGATCGTTCCCTGGAAGACCAGTAGTAGTTTCCGATGCACATCTGGAGGTATTCGGTAATCTGTGGTCTATCCGGGTGTTGATAAAAGACAGAAATTGCATCGGGATTGAATACAACAGGCACCATGCGTACATTTCTCCATGGGAGAAATGTCCCAAACTGTCATCGCTTTGATCGTTCCCTGGAAGACCAGTAGTAGTTTCCGATGCACATATGGTGGCATTCTGTAATCTGTGGACTATCAAGTGTTGATGAAACACAGAAATTGCATCGAGATTGAATACAACAGTCACAATCCGCACATTTCTCCATGGGCATAATGTCTAAAACAGTCTACGCTTTGATCGTTCCCTGGAAGACCAGTAGTAGTTTCCGATGCACATCTGGTGGTATTCTGTATTCTGTGGACTATCAGAGTGTTGATGAAACACAGAAATTGCATCGGGATTGAATACAACAGGCACCATGCGCTCTTTGCTCCACAGGGGTAATGTCTCAAAGAGTCTACGCTTTGATCGTTGCCTGGAAGACCAGTAGTAGTTTCCGATGCACATCTGGTGGCATTCTGTAATCTCTGGACTATCAGAGTGTCGATGAAACACAGAAATTGCATCGGGATTGAATACAACATTCATCACGCGCACTTCCCTCCATGGGAGTAATGTCTCAAACAGTCTACGCTTTGATCGTTCCCTGGAAGACCAGTAGTAGTTTCCGATGCACATCTGGTATGATTCTGTAATCTGCGGACTATCAGAGTGTTGATGAAACACAGAAATTGCATCGGGATTGAATACAACAGTCACCATCCGCAATTTCCTCCATGGGAGTAATGTCTGAAACAGTCCTCGCTTTAATCATTCCCTGGAAGACCAGTAGTTGTTTCCGATGCACATCTGGTGGCATTCTGTAACCTGTGAGCTATCAGAGTGTTGATGAAACACAGAAATTATATCGGGATTGAATACAACTGTCACCATGCGCACTTTCCTCCACGGGAGTAATGTCTCAAATACTCTACGCTTTGATCGTTTCCTGGAAGACCAGTAGTAGTTCCCGATGTACATCTGGTGGCATTCTGTAATCTGTGGACTATCAGAGTGATGATAAAACACAGAAATTGCATCGAGATTGAATAAAACAGTCACCATCCGCACTTTCCTCCATGGGAGTAAAGTCTCAAGCAGTCTACACTTTGATCGCTCACTGGAAGACAAGTAGTAGTTTCCGATGCACATCTGGAGGCATTCTGTAATCTGTGGACCTTCAAAGTGTTGATGAAACACAGAAATTGCATCGGGTTTGATTACAACAGTCACCATGCGCACTTTCCTCCATTTGAGTAATGTCTCATACAGTCTACGCTCTAATCCTTCCCAGGAATACCAGTAGTAGTTTCCGATGCACATCTGGTGGCATTCTGTATTCTGTGGACTATCAGAGTGTTGATGAAACACAGAAATTGCATCGGGATTGAATACAACAGACTCCATGCTCACTTTCCTCCACAGGATTAATGTCTCAAACAGTCTACGCTTTGATCGTTCCCTGGACGACCAGTAGTAGTTTCCGATGCACATCTGGTGGCATTCTGATATCTGTGGACTATCAGAGTGTTGATGAAACACAGAAATTGCATTGGGATTTAATACAACAGTCACCATCCACACTTTCCGCCATGGGAGTAATGTCTGAAACAGTCCTCGCTTTAATCGTTTCCTGGAAGACCAGTAGTAGTTTCCGACGCACATCTGGTGGCATTCTGTAATATGTGGGCTATCAGAGTGTTGATGAAACATAGAAATTGCATCGGGATTGAATACAACAGTCACCATGCGCACTTTCCTCCAAGGGAGTAATGTCTCAAACAGTTTACGCTTTGATCGTTCCCTGGGAGACCAGTAGTAGTTTCCGATGCACATCTGGTTTCATTCTGTAATATGTGGTCTGTCAGAGTGTTGATGAAACACAGAAATTGCATCGGGATTGAATACAACAGTCACCATCCGCACATTACTCCATGGGAGTAACGTCTGAAACAGTCTACCCTTTGATCGTTCCCTGGAAGACCAGTAGTAGTTTCCGATGCACATCTGGAGGCATTCTGTAATCAGTGGACCTTCAAAGTGTTGATGAAACACAGAAATTGCATCGGGATTGAATACAACGGTCACCATGCACACTTTCCTCCATGGGAATAATGTCTCAAACAGTCTAAGCTTTGATCGTTCCCAGGAAGACTAGTAGTAGTTTTCGATGCACTTCTGGATTCAATCTGTTATCTGTGGACTATCAGAGTGTTGATGAAACACAGAAATTTCATCGGGATTGAATACAACAGTCACCATGCACACTTTCCTCCATGGGAGTAATGTGTCTAACAGTCTACGATTAGATCGTTCCCTTTAAAGCCAGTAGTAGATTCCGATGCACATCTGGAGGCATTCTGTAATCTGTGGACCATCAGAGTGTTGATGAAACACAGAAATTGCATCGGGATTCAATACATCAGTCACCATGTGCACCTTCCTCCATGGGAGTAATGTCTCAAACAGTCTACGCTTTGATAGTTCACTGGAAGACCAGTAGTAGTTTCCGATGCATATCCGGTGGCATTCTGTAATCTGTGGACTATCAGAATGTTGTTGAAACACTGAAATTGCATCGGGATTGAATACAACAGTCACCATGCGCACTTTTCTCCATGGGAGTAATGTCTCAAACAGTCTACATTTTGTTCGTTCCCTGGAAGACCAGTAGTAATTTCCGATGCACATCTGGAGGCATTCTGTAATCTGTGAACTATGAGAGTGTTATTGAAACACAGAAATTGCATCGGGATTGAATACAACAGTCACCATGCGCACTTTCCTACATAGTAGTAATGTCTCAAACAGTCTACGCTTTGATCGTTCCCTGGAAGACCAGTAGTAGTTTCCGATGCACATCTGGAGGTATTCGGTAATCTGTGGTGTATCCGGGTGCTGATAAAAGACAGAAATTGTATCGGGATTGAATACAACAGGCACCATGCGTACATTTCTCCATAGGAGAAATGTCTCAAACTTTCATCGCTTTGATTGTTCCCTGGAAGACCAGTAGTAGTTTCCGATGCACATCTGGAGGCATTGTATAATCTGTGGACTATCAGAGTGTTGATGAAACACAGAAATTGCATCGGGATTCAATACAACAGTCACCATGTGCACCTTCCTATATGGGAGTAATGTCTCAAACAGTCTACGCTTTGGTCGTTCCCTGGAAGACCAGTAGTAGTTTCCGATGCACATCCGGTGGCATTCCGTAATCTCTAGACTATCAGAATGTTGTTGAAACACTGAAATTACATCGGGATTGAATACAACAGTCACCATGCGCACTTCCCTTCATGGGAGTAATGTCTAAAACAGTCTACATTTTGATCGTTCCCTGGAAGACCAGTAGTAGTTTCGATTCGCATCTCGAGGCATTCTGTAATCTGTGGTTCTTCAAAGTGTTGATGGAACACAGAAATTGCATCGGGATTAAATACAATAGTCACCATGGGCACTTTCCTCCATGGGAGTTATGTCTCAAACAGTGTACTCTTTTATCGTTCCCTGGAAGACCAGTAGTAGTTTCCAATGCACATCTGGAGGTATTCGTTAATCTGTGGTCTATCCGGGTGTTGATAAAAGACAGAAATTGCATCGGGATTGAATACAACAGTCACCAGGCGTACATTTCTCCATGGGAGTAATGTCTCAAACTGTCATCGCTTTGATCGTTCCCTGGAAGACCAGTAGTAGTTTCCGATGCGCATATGGTGGCATTCTGTAATCTGTGGACTATCTGTGTGTTGATGAATCACAGAAATTGCATCGGGATTGAATACAACATTCACCATGCGCACTTTCCTCCACGGGAGTAATGTCTCAAACAGTCTACGCTTTGATCGTTCCCTGGATGACCAGTAGTAGTTTCCGATCCACATCTGGAGACAATCTGTATTCTGTGGACTATCAGAGTGTTGATGAAACACAGAAATTGCATTGGGATTGAATACAACAGTCACCATCAGCAATTTCCTCCATGGGAGTAACGTCTGAAACAGTCTACGCTTTGATCGTTCCCTGGATGACCTGTAGTAGTTTCCGATGCACATCTGGAGGCATTCTGTAAACTGTGGATCATCAGAGTGTTGATGAAACACAGATATTGCATCGGGATTGAATACAACATTCACCATGCACACTTTCCTACATGATAGTAATGTCTCAAACAGTCTATGCTTGACCGTTCATAGAAAGACCAGTAGTAGTTTCCGATGAATATCTGGAGGCATTCTGTTATCTGTTGACCTTCAAAGTGTTGATGAAACGCAGAAATTGCATAGGGATTGAATACAACAGTCACCATGCGCACTTTCCTACACGTGAGTAATGTCTCAAACAGTCTACGCTTTGATCGTTCCCTGGAAGACCAGTAGTAGTTTCCGATGCACATCTGGTGGCATTCTATAATCTTTGGACTATCAGAGTGTTGATGAAACATAGAAATTGCATCGGGATTGAATACAACAGTCACCATGCGTACTTTTCTCAACGCGAGTAATGTCTCAAACAGTCTACGCTTTGATCGTTCCCTGGAAGACCAGTAGTAGTTTCCGATGCACTTCTGGTGGCATTCTGCATTCTGTGGACTATCAGAGTGTTGATGAAACACAGAAATTGCATCGGGATTGAATACAACAGTCACCACGCGCACTGCCCTCAATGGGAGTAATGTCTCAAACAGTCTACGCTTTGATCGTTCCCTGGAAGACCAGTAGTAGTTTCCGATGCACATCTGGTATGATTCTGTAATCTGCGGACTATCAGAGTGTTGATGAAACACAGAAATTGCATCGGGATTGAATACAACAGTCACCATCCGCAATTTCCGCCATGGGAGTAATGTCTGAAACAGTCCTCGCTTTAATCGTTCCCTGGAAGACCAGTAGTAGTTTCCGATGCACATCTGGTGGCATTCTGTAACCCGTGAGCTATCAGAGTGTTGATGAAACACAGAAATTGCATCGGGATTGCATACAACAGTCACCATGCGCACTTTCCTCCACGGGAGCAATGTCTCAAACAGTCTACGCTTTGATCGTTCCCTGGATGACCAGTAGTAGTTTCCGATGCACATCTGGAGGCATTCTGTAATCTGTGGAACATCAGAGTGTTGATGAAACACAGAAATTGCATCGGGATTGAATACAACAGTCACCATGCGCACTTTCTTACATGGGAGTAATGTCTCAAACAGTCTGTGCTTTGACCGTTCCCAGGAAGACCAGTAGTAGTTTCCGATGCATATCTGGAGGCAATCTGTAATCTGTGGACTATCAGAGTGTTGATGAAACACAGAAATTGCATTGGGATAGAATACAGCAGACACCATCCGCACTTTCCACCACGGGAGTAATGTCTCAAACAGTCTACGCATTTATCGTTCCCTGAAAGACCAGTAGAAGTTTCCGATGCACAACTGGTGGCATTCTATAATCTTTGGACTATCAGAGTGTTGATGAAACATAGAATTTGCATCGGGATTGAATACAAGAGTCACCATGCGCACTTTTCTCCACGGCAGTAATGTCTCAGACAGTCTACGCTTTGATCGTTCCCTGGAAGACCAGTAGTAGTTTCCGATGCACATCTGGTGGCATTCTGTATTCTGTGGACTATCAGAGTGTTGAAGAAACACAGAAATTGCATCGGGATTGAATACAACAGGCACCATGCGCACTTTCCTCCACAGGAGTAATGTCTCAAAGACTCTACGCTTTGATCGTTTCCTGGAAGACCAGCAGGAGTTTCCGATGCACATCTGGTGGCATTCTGTAATCTGTGGACTATCAGAGTGTTGATGAAACACAGAAATTGCATCGGGATTGAATACAACAGGCACCATGCGTACATTTCTCCCTGGAAGTAATGTCTCAAACTGTCATCGCTAAGATCGTTCCCTGTTAGACCAGTAGTAGTTTCCGATGCACATCTGGTAGCATTCTGTAACCTGTGAGCTATCAGAGTGTTGACGAAACACAAAAAATTGCATCGGGATTGAATACAACAGTCACCATCCGCACATTCCTCCATGGGAGTAACGTCTGAAACAGTCTACCCCTTGTTCGTTCCCTGGAAGACCAGTAGTAGTTTCTGATGCATGTCTGGAGGCATTCTATAATCTGTGAACCTTCAAAGTGTTGATGAAACACAGATATTTCATCGGGATTGAATACAACAGTCACCATGCACACTTTCCTCCATGGGAATAATGTTTCGAACAGTCTAAGCTTTGATCGTTCCCTGGAAGACCAGTAGTAGTTTCCGATGCACTTCTGGAGGCAATCTGTGATCTGTGGACTATCAGAGTGTTAATGAAAAACAGAAATTCAATCGGGATTGAATTCAACAGTCACCATGCACACTTTCCTCCAAGGGCGTAATGTCTCTAACAGTTTACGCTTTGATCGTTCCCTGGAAGACCAGTAGTAGTTACCGATGCCCATCTGGAGGCATTCTGTAATCTGTGGACTATCAGAGAGTTGATGAACACAGAAATTGCATCGGGATTGCATACAACAGTCACCATGCGCACTTCCCTCCATGGGAGTAATGTCTCAAACAGTCTACGCTTTGATCGTTCCCTGGAAGACCAGTAGTAGTTTTCGATGCACATCTTTAGGTACTCTGTAATCTGTGGTCTATTCGGGTGTTGATAAAAGACAGAAATTGCATCGGGATTGAATACAACAGGCACCATGCGTACATCTCTCCATGGGATTAATGTCTCAAACTGTCATCGCTAAGATCGTTCAATGTTAGACCAGTAGTAGTTTCCGATGCACATCTGGAGGCATTCTGTAATCTGTGGACTATCAGAGTGTTGATGAAACTCAGAAATTACATCCGGATTGAATACAACAGTCACCATGACCACTTTCCTCCATGAGAGTAACGTCTCATACAGTCTACGCTCTTATCGTTTCCAGGAATACCGGTAGTAGTTTCCGATGCACATCTGGAGGCAATTTGTAAATTGTGGACTATCAGAGTATTGATGAAACATAGAAATTGCATCGGGATTTAATATAACAGTCACCATCCGCACATTCCTTCAATGGAGTAATGTCTGAAATAGTCTTCGCTTTGATTGTACCCTGTAAGACCAGTAGTAGTTTCCGATGCACATCTGGAGGCATTCTGTAATCTTAGGACTATCAGAGAGTTGATAACACAGAAATTGCATCGGGATTGAATACAACAGTCACCATGCGCACTTTCCTCCATGGGAGTAATGTCTCAAACAGTCTACGCTTTCATCGTTCCCTGGACGACCAGTAGTAGTTTCCGATGCAAATCTGGAGGTATTCTGTAATCTGTGGTATCTCTGGGTGTTGATAAAAGACAGAAATTGCATCGGGATTTAATACAACAGGCACCATGCGTACATTTCTCCCTGGGAGTAATGTCTAACACTGTCATCGCTAAGATCGTTCCCTGTTAGACCAGTAGTAGTTTCCGATGCACATCTGGAGGCATTCTGAAATCTGTGGACTATCAGTGTGTTGATGAAACACAGAAATTACATCGGGATTGAATACTATAGTTACCATGACCACTTTCCTCCATGGGAGTAATATCTCAAACAGTCTACGCTTTAATCGTTCCCTGGAAGACCAGTAGTAGTTTCCGATGCACATCTGGTAGCATTCTGTAACCTGTGAGCTATCAGAGTGTTGATGAAACACAGAATCTGCATCGGGATTGAATACAACAGTCACCATGCGCACTTTCCCCCATGGGTGTAATGTCTCAAAGAGTTTACGCTTTGATCGCTGCCTGGAAGACCAGTAGTAGTTTCCGATGCACATCTGGAGGCATTCTGTAATCTTAGGACTATCAGAGTGTTGATGAACACAGAAAATGCATCGGGATTGTATACAACAGTCACCATGCGCACTTTCCTCCATGGGAGTAATGTCTCAAACAGTCTACGCTTTGATCGTTCCCTGGAAGACCAGTAGTAGTTTCCGATGCACATCTGGAGGTATTCTGTAATCTGTGGTCTCTCCGGGCGTTGATAAAAGACAGAAATTGCATCGGGATTTAATACAACAGGCACCATGCGTACATTTCTCCCTGGGAGTAATGTCTCACACTGTCATCGCTAAGATCGTTCCCTGTTAGACCAGTAGTAGTTTCCGATGCACATCTGGAGGCATTCTGAAATCTGTGGACTATCAGTGTGTTGATGAAACACAGAAATTACATCGGGATTGAATACTACAGTTACCATGACCACTTTCCTCCATGGGAGTAATGTCTCAAACAGTCTACGCTTTGATCGTTCTCTGGAAGACCAGTAGTAGTTTCCGATGCACATCTTGAGGTATTCTGTAATCTGTGGTCTATCTGGGTGTTGATAAAAGACAGAAATTGCACCGGGATTGAATACAACAGGCACCAAGCGTACATTTCTCCATGGGAGTAATGTCTCAAACTGTCATCGCTTTGATCGTTCCCTGAAGACAATTAATAGTTTCCGATGCACATGTGGAGGCATTCTGTGATCTGTGGACTATCAGAGAGTTGATAAACACAGTAATTGCATCGGGATTGAATACAACAGTCAACATGCGCACATTCCTCCATGGGATTAATGTCACAACGGTCTACGCTTTGATCGTTTCCTGGAAGAACAGTAGTAGTTTCCGATGCACATCTGGAGGCATTCAGTAAGCTGTGGACTATCAGAGTGTTGACGAAACACAAAAAATTGAATCGGGACTGGATACAACAGTCACCATCTGCACATTCCTACATGGGAGTAACGTCTGAAACAGTCTACCCTTTGATCGTTCCCTGGAAGACCAGTAGTAGTTTCCGATGCACATCTGGAGGCATTCCCTAATCTGTGGACCTTCTAAGTGTTGATGAAACACAGATATTTCATCGGGATTGAATTCAACAGTCTCCATGCACACTTTCCTCCAAGGGAGTAATGTCTCTAACAGTCTACGCTTTGATCGTTCCCTGGACGACCAGTAGTAGTTACCGATGCACATCTGGAGGCATTCTGTAATCTGTGGACTATCAGAGAGTTGATGAACACAGAAATTGCATCGGGATTGAATACAACAGTCACCATGCGCACTTCCCTCCATGGGAGTAATGTCTCACACAGTCTACGCTTTGATCGTTCCCTGAAGACCATTAGTAGTTTCCGATGCACATGTGGAGGCAATCTGTTATCTGTGGAATATCAGAGTGTTGATGAAACACAGAAATTGCATCGAGGTTGAATACAACAGTCACCATGCACACTTTCCTCCATGGGAGTAATGTCTCTAACAGTCTACGCTTTGACCGTTCCCTGGAAGACCAGTAGTAGTTTCCGATGCACATTTGGAGGCATTCTGTAAACTGTGGACTATCAGAGTGTTGATGAAACACAGAAATTGCATAGGGATTCAATACAACAGTCACCATGTGCGCCTTCCTCCATGGGAGTAATGTCTCAAACAGTCTACGCTTTGATCGTTCGCTGGAAGACCAGCAGTAGTTTCCAATGCACATCTTTAGGCATTCTGTTATCTGTGGACTATCAGAATGTTGTTGAAAAACTGAAATTGCATCGGGATTGGATAGAACAGTCACCATCTGCACATTCCTACATGGGAGTAACGTCTGAAACAGTCTACCCTTTGATCGTTCCCTGGAAGACCAGTAGTAGTTTCCGATGCACATCTGGAAACATTCCCTAATCTGTGGACATTCAAAGTGTTGATGAAACACAGAAATTGCATCGGGAGTGAGTACAACTGTCACAGTCCGCACTTCCCTCAATGGGAGTAATGTCTGGTACAGTCTACGCTTTGATCGTACCCAAGAATACCAGTAGTAGTTTCCGATGCACATCTGGAGACAATCTGTATTCAGTGGACTATCAGAGTATTGATGAAACACAGAAATTGCATCGGGATTGAATACAACAGTCACTATCCGGAATTTCCTCCATGGGACTAACGTCTGAAACACTCTACGCTTTGATCGTTATCTGGAAGACCAGTAGTAGTTTCCGATGCACATGTGGTGGCATTCTGTATTCTGTGGACTATCAGAGTGTTAATGAAACTCAGAAATTGCATCGGGATTGAATACAACAAGCACCATGCTCACTTTCCTACACAGGATTAATGTCTCAAACAGTCTACGCTTTGATCGTTCCCTGGAAGACCAGTAGTAGTTTCCGATGAACATCTGGTGGCATTCTGTTATCTGTGGACTATCTGAGTGTTGATGAAACACAGAAATTGCATCGGGATTGAATACAACAGTCACCATCCATACTTTCCGCCATGGGAGTAATGTCTGAAACAGTCCTCGCTTTAATCGTTCCCTGGAAGACAAGTAGTAGTTTCCGATGCACTTCTGGAGGCAATCTGTAATCTGTGGACTATCAGAGTGTTGATGAAAAACAGAAATTGCATCGGGATTGAATTCAACAGTCTCCATGCACACTTTCCTCCAAGGGAGTAATGTCTCTAACAGTCTACGCTTTGATCGTTCCCAGGACGACCAGTAGTAGTTACCGATGCACACCTGGAGGCATTCTGTTATCTGTGGACTATCAGAGAGTTGATGGACACAGAAATTGCATCGGGATTGAATACAACAGTCACCATGCGCACTTCCCTCCATGGGAGTAATGTCTCACACAGTCTACGCTTTGATCGTTCCCTGGAAGACCAGTAGTAGTTTTCGATGCACATCTTTAGGTACTCTGTAATCTGTGGTCTATCTGGGTGTTGATAAAAGACAGAAATTGCATTGGGATTGAATACAACAGGCACCATGCGTACATTTCTCCATGGGAGTAATGTCTCAAACTGTCATCGCTAATATCGTTCCCTGTTACACCAGTAGTAGTTTTCGATGCACATCTGAAGGCATTCTGTAATCTGTGGACTATCAGAGTGTTGATGAAACTCAGAAATTACATGCGGATTGAATACAACAGTCACCATGACCACTTTATTCCATGGGAGTAATGTCTCAAACTGTCATCGCATTGATCGTTCTCTGAAGACCATTAGTAGTTTCCGATGCACATGTGGAGGCAATCTGTTATCTGTGGAATATCAGAGTGTTGATGAAACACAGAAATTGCATCGAGGTTGAATACAACAGTCACCATGCACACTTTCCTCCATGGGAGTAATGTCTCTAACAGTCTACGCTTTGATCGTTCCCTGGAAGACCAGTAGTAGTTTCCGATGCACATTTGGAGGCATTCTGTAAACTGTGGACTATCAGAGTGTTGATGAAACACAGAAATTGCATAGGGATTCAATACAACAGTCACCATGTACGCCTTCCTCCATGGGTGTAATGTCTCAAACTGTCTACGCTTTGATCGTTCGCTGGAAGACCAGCAGTAGTTTCCAATGCACATCTTTAGGCATTCTGTTATCTGTGGACTATCAGAATGTTGTTGAAAAACTGAAATTGCATCGGGATTCGATAGTACAGTCACCATCTGCACATTCCTACATGGGAGTAACGTCTGAAACAGTCTACCCTTTGATCGTTCCCTGGAAGACCAGTAGTAGTTTCCGATGCACATCTGGAGGCATTCCCTAATCTGTGGACCTTCAAAGTGTTGATGAAACACAGAAATTGCATCGGGAGTGAGTACAACTGTCACAATCCACACTTTCCTCAATGGGAGTAATGTCTGGTACAGTCTACGCTTTGATCGTACCCAAGAATACCAGTAGTAGTTTCCGATGCACATCTGGAGACAATCTGTATTCAGTGGACTATCAGAGTGTTGATGAAACACAGAAATTGCATCGGGATTGAATACAACAGTCACCATCCGCAATTTCCTCCATGGGACTAACGTCTGAAACACTCTACGCTTTGAACGTTATCTGGAAGACCAGTAGTAGTTTCCGATGCACATCTGGTGGCATTCTGTATTCTGTGGACTATCAGAGTGTTGATGAAACTCAGAAATTGCATCGGGATTGAATACAACAAGCACCATGCTCACTTTCCTACACAGGATTAATGTCTCAAACAGTCTACGCTTTGATCGTTCCCTGGAAGACCAGTAGTAGTTTCCGATGCACATCTGGTGGCATTCTGTTATCTGTGGACTATCTGAGTGTTAATGAAACACAGAAATTGCATCGGGATTGAATACAACAGTCACCATCCATACTTTCCGCCATGGGAGTAATGTCTGAAACAGTCCTCGCTTTAATCGTTTCCTGGAAGACCAGTAGTAGTTTCCGATGCACATCTGGTGGCATTCTGTAATCTGTGGGCTATCAGAGTGTTGATGAAACACAGAAATTGCATCGGGATTGAATACAACAGTCACCATGAGCACTTTCCTCCAAGGGAGTAATGTCTCAAACAGTTTACGCTTTGATCGTTCCCCGGAAGACCAGTAGTAGTTTCCGATGCACATCTTGTTTAATTCTGTAATATGTGGACTGTCAGAGTGTTGATGAAACACAGAAATTGCATCGGGATTGAATACAACAGTCACCATCCGCAATTTCCTCCATGGAGGAATGTCTCAAACGGTCTACGCGTTGATCGGTCCCAGGAAGACCAGTAGTACATTCCGATGCACATCTGGAGACAATCTGTAATCTGTGGACTATCAGAGTGTTGATGAAACACAGAAATTGCATCGGGATTGAATACAACAATCACCATGGTCACTTTCCTCCATGGGAGTAATGTCTCAAACAGTCTACTCTTTTATCGATCCCTGGAAGACCTGTAGTAGTTTCCGATGCACATCTGGAGGCATTCTGTAATCTGTGGACTATCAGAGTGTTGTTGAAACACAGAAATTGCATCAGGATTGAATACAACAGTCACCATCCGCACATTCCTCCATGGGAGTAACGTCTGAAACAATCTACCCTTTGATCGTTCCCTGGAAGACCAGTAGTAGTTACCGATGCACATCTGGAGGCATTCTGTAATCTGTGGACTATCAGAGTGTTGTTGAAACACAGAAATTGCATCAGGATTGAATACAACAGTCACCATCAGCACATTCCTCCATGGGAGTAACGTCTGAAACAGTCTACCCTTTGATCGTTCCCTGGAAGACCAGTAGTAGTTACCGATGCTCATCTGGAGGCATTCTGTAATCTGTGGACCCACAAAGTGTTGATGAAACACAGAAATTGCATCGGGATTGAATACAACAGTCACCATGCACACTTTCCTCCATGTGAATAATGTCTCAAACAGTCTAAGATTTGATCGTTTCCAGGAAGACCAGTAGTAGTTTTCGATGCACTTCTGGAGGCAATCTGTTATCTGTGGACTATCATAGTGTTGATGAAACACGGAAATTGCATCGAGGTTGAATACAACAGTCAACATGCACACTCTCCTCCATGGGAGTAATGTCTCTAACAGTCTACGCTTTGATCGTTCCCTGGAAGACCAGTAGTAGTTTCCGATGCAGATCTGGAGGCATTCTGAAATCTGTGGACTATCAGAGTGTTGATGAAACACAGAAATTGCATCGGGATTCAATACAACAGTCACCATGTGCGCCTTCCTCCATGGGAGTAATGTCTCAAACAGTCTACGCTTTGATCGTTCGCTGGAAGACCAGCAGTAGTTTCCAATGCACATCTTTAGGCATTCTGTTATCTGTGGTCTATCAGAAGGTTGTTGAGACACTGAAATTGCATCGGGATTTAATACAACAGTCACCATGCGCACGTTCCTCCATGGGAGTAATGTCTCAAACATTCTACGCTTTGATCGTTCCCTGGAAGACCAGTAGTAGTTTCGATTCACATCTGGAGGCATTCTGCAATCTGTGGTTCTTCAAAGTGTTGATGAAACACAAAAATTGCATCGGGATTGAATACAATAGTCACCATGGGCACTTTCCTCCATGGGAGTAATGTCTCAAACAGTCTACACTTTTATCGTTCCCTGGAAGACCAGTAGTAGTTTCCATTGCACATCTGGAGGCATTCTGTAATCTGTGGACCTTCAAAGTGTTGATGAAACACAGAAATTGCATCGGGAGTGAATACAACTGTCACAATCCGCACTTTCCTCAATGGGAGTAATGTCTGGTACAGTCTACGCTTTGATCGTACCCAAGAAGACCAGTAGTAGTTTCCGATGCACATCTGGAGTCAATCTGTATTCTGTGGACTATCAGAGTGTTGATGAAACACAGAAATTGCATCGGGATTGAATACAACAGTCACCATCCGCAATTTCTTCCATGGGAGTAACGTCTGAAACAGTCTACGCTTTGATCGTTCCCTGGAAGACCAGTAGTAGTTTCCGATGCACATCTGGTGGCATTCTGTATTCTGTGGACTATCAGAGTGTTGATGAAACACAGAAATTGCATCGGGATTGAATACAACAGGCACCATGCTCACTTTCCTCCACAGGATTAATGTCTCAAACAGTCTACGCTTTGATCGTTCCCTGGAAGACCAGTAGTAGTTTCCGATGCACATCTGGTGGCATTCTGTTATCTGTGGACTATCTGAGTGTTGATGAAACACAGAAATCACATCGGGATTGAATACAACAGTCACCATCCACACTTACCGCCATGGGAGTAATGTCTGAAACAGTCCTCGCTTTAATCGTTTCCTGGAAGACCAGTAGTAGTTTCCGATTCACATCTGGTGGCATTCTGTAAACTGGTGGCTATCAGAGTGTTGATGAAACACAGAAATTGCATCGGGATTGAATACAATAGTCACCATGCGCACTTTCCTAACCGGGAGTAGTGTGTCAAACAGTCTACGTTTTGATCATTCTCTGGAAGACCAGTAGTAGTTCCCGATGTACATCTGGTGGCATTCTGTAATCTGTGGACTATCAGAGTGTTGATGAAACACAGATATTGCATCGGGATTGAATACAACAGTCACCATCCGCACTTTCACCCATGGGAGGAATGTCTCAAACGGTCTACGCGTTGATCGGTCCCAGGAAGACCAGTAGTACATTCCGATGCACATCTGGAGACAATTTGTAATCTGTGGACTATCAGAGTGTTGATGAAACACAGAAATTGCATCGGGATTGAATACAACAGTCACCATCCGCACATTCCTCCATGGGAGTAACGTCTTAAACAGTCACCCTTTGATCGTTCCCTGGAAGACCAGTAGTAGTTTCCGATACACATCTGGTGGCATTCTGTATTTTGTGGACTATCAGAGTGTTGATGAAACACAGAAATTGCATCGGGATTGAATACAACAGGCACCATGCTCACTTTCCTCCACAGGATTAAAGTCTCAAACAGTCTACGCTTCGATCGTTCCCAGGAAGACCAGTAGTAGTTCCCGATGTACATCTGGTGGCATTCTGTAATCTGTGGACTATCAGAGTGTTGATGAAACACAGAAATTGCATCGGGATTGAATACAACAGTCACCATCCGCACTTTCACCCATGGGAGGAATGTCTCAAACGGTCTACGCGTTGATCGGTCCCAGGAAGACCAGTAGTACATTCCGATGCACTTCTGGAGGCAATCTGTTATCTGTGGACTATCAGAGTGTTGATGAAACACAGAAATTGCATCGGGATTGAATACAACAGTCACCATGCACACTTTCTTCCATGGGAGTAATGTCTCTAACAGTCTACGCTTTGATAGTTCCCTTTAACACCAGTAGTAGTTTCCGATGCACATCTGGAGGCATTCTGTAATCTGTGGCCTATCAGAGTGTTGATGAAACACAGAAATTGCATCGGGATTCAATACAACAGTCACCATGTGCGCCTTCCTCCATGGGAGTAATGTCTCTAACAGTCTACGCTTTGATCGTTATCTGGAAGACCAGCAGTAGTTTCCAATGCACATCTGGTGGCATTCTGTTATCTGTGGACTATCAGAATGTTGTTGAAACACTGAAATTGCATCGGGATTTAATACAACAGTCACAATCCGCACTTTCTTCCATGGGAGTAATGTCTCAAACAGTCTACGCTTTGATCGTTCCCTGGAAGACCAGTAGTAGTTTCGATTCACATCTGGAGGCATTCTGTAATCTGTGGTTCTTCAAAGTGTTGATGAAACACAGAAATTGCATCGGGATTGAATACAACAGTCACCATGGGCACTTTCCTCCATTTGAGTAATGTCTCAAACAGTCTACACTTTTATCGTTCCCTGGAAGACCAGTAGTTGTTTCCATTGCACATCTGGTGGCATTCTGTAATCTGTGGACTATCAGAGAGTTGATGAAACACAGATATCGCATCGGGATTGAATACAACAGTCACAATCCGCACTTTTCTCCATGGGAATAATGTCTAAAACAGTCTACGCTTTGATCGTTCCCTGGAAGACCAGTAGTAGTTTCCGATGCACATCTGGAGGCATTCCGTAATCTGTGGACCTTCAAAGTGTTGATGAAACACAGAAATTGCATCGGGTGTGAATACAACTATCACAATCCGCACTTTCCTCAATTGGAGTAATGTCTGGTACAGTCTACGCTTTGATCGTACCCAAGGAGACCAGTAGTAGTTTCCGATGCACATCTGGAGACAATCTGTATTCTGTGGACTATCAGAGTGTTGATAAAACACAGAAATTGAATCGGGATTGAATACAACAGTCACCATCCGCAATTTCCTCCATGGGAGTAACGTCTGAAACAGTCTACGCTTTGATCGTTCCCTGGAAGACCAGTAGTAGTTTCCGATGCACATCTGGAGGCATTCTGTAATCTGTGGACTATCAGAGTGTTGATGAAACACAGAAATTGCATCGGGAATGAATACAACAGTCACCATGCGCACTTTGCTCCACGGGAGTAATGTCTCAAACAGTCTATGCTTTGATCGTTCCCTGGAAGACCAGTAGTAGTTTCCGATGCACATCTGGTGGCATTCTGTTATCTGTGGACTATCTGAGTGTTGATGAAACACAGAAATTGCATCGGGAATGAATACAATAGTCACCATCCACTATTTCCGCCATGGGAGTAATGTCTGAAACAGTCCTCGCTTTAATCGTTTCCTGGAAGACCAGTAGTAGTTTCCGATGCACATCTGGTGGCATTCTGTAATCTGTGGGCTATCAGAGTGTTGATGAAACACAGAAATTGCATCGGGATTGAATACAACAGTCACCATGAGCACTTTCCTCCAAGGGAGTAATGTCTCAACAGTCTACGCTTTGATCGTCCCCTGGATGTCCAGTAGTAGTTTCCGATCCACATCTGGAGACAATCTGTATTCTGTGGACAAACAGAGTGTTGATGAAACACAGAAATTGCATCGGGATTGAATACAACAGTCACGATCCGCAATTTCCTCCATGGGAGTAATGTCTGAAGCAGTCTACGATTTGATCGTTCCCTGGAAGACCAGTAGTAGTTTCCGATGCACATCTGGAGGCATTCTGTAATCTTTGGATCATCAGAGTGTTGATGAAACACAGAAATTGCATCTGGATTGAATACAACAGTCACCATGCGCACTTTCCTACATGGGAGTAATGTCTCAAACAGTCTATGCTTTGACCGTTCATAGGAAGACCAGTAGTAGTTTTCGATGCATATCTGGAGGAAATCTGTAATCTGTGGACTATCAGAGTGTTGATGAAACACAGAAATTGCATTGGGATTGAATACAACAGTCACCATCCGCAGTTTCCACCACGGGAGTAATGTCTCAAACAGTCTACGCTTTGATCGTTCCCTGGAAGACCAGTAGTAGTTTCCGATGCACATCTGGAGGCATTCTGTAATCTGTTGACCTTCAAAGTGTTGATGAAACGCAGAAATTGCATAGGGATTGAATACAACAGTCACCATGCGCACTTTCCGCAACGTGAGTAATGTCTCAAACAGTCTACGCTTTGATCGTTCCCTGGTAGACCTGTAGTAGTTTAAGATGCACATCTGGTGGAATTCTATAATCTTTGGACTATCAGAGTGTTGATGAAACATAGAAATTGCATCGGGATTGAATACAACAGTCACCATGTGCACTTTTCTCAACGGGAGTAATGTCTCAAACAGTCTACGCTTTGATCGTTCCCTAGAAGACCAGTAGTAGTTTCCGATGCACATCTGGTGGCATTCTGCATTCTGTGGACTATCAGAGTGTTGATGAAACACAGAAATTACATCGGGATTGAATACAATAGGCACCATGTGCAATTTCCTCCACAGGAGTAATGTCTCAAAGAGTCCACGCTATGATCGTTCCCTGGAAGACCAGTAGTAGTTTCCGATGCACATCTGGAGGCATTCCGTAATCTGTGGACCTTCAAAGTGTTGATGAAACACAGAAATTGCATCGGGTGTGAATACAACTGTCACAATCCGCACTTTCCTCAATTGGAGTAATGTCTGGTACAGTCTACGCTTTGATCGTACCCAAGAAGACCAGTAGTAGTTTCCGATGCACATCTGGAGACAAACTGTATTCTGTGGACCATCAGAGTGTTGATGCAACACAGAAATTGCATCGGGATTGAATACAACAGTCACCATCCGCAATTTCCTCCATGGGAGTAACGTCTGAAACAGTCTACGCTTTGATCGTTCCCTGGAAGACCAGTAGTAGTTTCCGATGCACATCTGGAGGCATTCTGTAATCTGTGGACTATCAGAGTGTTGATGAAACACAGAAATTGCATCGGGAATGAATACAACAGTCACCATGCGCACTTTGCTCCACGGGAGTAATGTCTCAAACAGTCTATGCTTTGATCGTTCCCTGGAAGACCAGTAGTAGTTTCCGATGCACATCTGGTGGCATTCTGTTATCTGTGGACTATCTGAGTGTTGATGAAACACAGAAATTGCATCGGGATTGAATACAACAGTCACCATCCACTATTTCCGCCATGGGAGTAATGTCTGAAACAGTCCTCGCTTTAATCGTTTCCTGGAAGACCAGTAGTAGTTTCCGATGCTCATCTGGTGGCATTCTGTAATCTGTGGGCTATCAGAGTGTTGATGAAACACAGAAATTGCATCGGGATTGAATTCAACAGTCACCTTGAGCACTTTCCTCCAAGGGAGTAATGTCTCAACAGTCTACGCTTTGATCATTCCCTGGATGTCCAGTAGTAGTTTCCGATCCACATCTGGAGACAATCTGTATTCTGTGGACAATCAGAGTGTTGATGAAACACAGAAATTGCATCGGGATTGAATACAACAGTCACCATCAGAAATTTCCTCCATGGGAGTAACGTCTGAAACAGTCTACGCTTTGATCGTTCCCTGGATGACCAGTAGTAGTTTCCGATGCACATCTGGAGGCATTCTGTAATCTGTGGATCATCAGAGTGTTGATGAAACACAGAAATTGCATCTGGATTGAATACAACAGTCACCATGCGCACTTCCCTACATGGGAGTAATGTCTCAAACAGTCTATGCTTTGACCGTTCATAGGAAGACCAGTAGTAGTTTCCGATGCATATCTGGAGGAAATCTGTAATCTGTGGACTATCAGAGTGTTGATGAAACACAGAAATTGCATTGGGATTGAATACAACAGTCACCATCCGCAGTTTCCACCACGGGAGTAACGTCTGAAACAGTCTACGCTTTGATTGTTCCCTGGAAGACCAGTAGTAGTTTCCGATGCACATCTGGAGGCATTTGTAATCTGTTGACCTTCAAAGTGTTGATGAAACGCAGAAATTGCATCGGGATTGAATACAACAGTCACCATGCGCACTTTTCTCAACGGGAGTAATGTCTCAAACAGTCTACGCTTTGATCGTTCCCTAGAAGACCAGTAGTAGTTTGCGATGCACATCTGGTGGCATTCTGCATTCTGTGGACTATCAGAGTGTTGATGAAACACAGAAATTACATCGGGATTGAATACAATAGGCACCATGCGCAATTTCCTCCACAGGAGTAATGTCTCAAAGAGTCTACGCTTTGATCGTTCCCTGGAAGACCAGTAGTAGTTTCCGATGCACATCTGGTGGCATTCTGTAATATGTGGACTATCAGAATAGGGATGAAACACAGAAATTGCATCGGGATTGAATACAACAGTCACCACGCGCACTTCCCTCCATGGGAGTAATGTCTCAAACAGTCTACGCTTTGATCGTTCCCTGGAAGACCAGTAGTAGTTTCCGATGCACATCTGGTATGATTCTGTAATCTGCGGACTATCAGAGTGTTGATGAAACACAGAAATTGCATCGAGATTGAATACAACAGTCACCATCCGCAATTTCCGCCATGGGAGTAATGTCTGAAACAGTCCTCGCTTTAATCGTTCCCTGGGAGACCAGTAGTAGTTTCCGATGCACATCTGGAGGCATTCTGTAATCTGTGGACTATCAGAGTGTTGATGAAACACAGAAATTGCATCGGGAATGAATACAACAGTCACCATGCGCACTTTGCTCCACGGGAGTAATGTCTCAAACAGTCTATGCTTTGATCGTTCCCTGGAAGACCAGTAGTAGTTTCCGATGCACATCTGGTGGCATTCTGTTATCTGTGGACTATCTGAGTGTTGATGAAACACAGAAATTGCATCGGGATTGAATACAACAGTCACCATCCACTATTTCCGCCATGGGAGTAATGTCTGAAACAGTCCTCGCTTTAATCGTTTCCTGGAAGACCAGTAGTAGTTTCCGATGCTCATCTGGTGGCATTCTGTAATCTGTGGGCTATCAGAGTGTTGATGAAACACAGAAATTGCATCGGGATTGAATTCAACAGTCACCTTGAGCACTTTCCTCCAAGGGAGTAATGTCTCAACAGTCTACGCTTTGATCATTCCCTGGATGTCCAGTAGTAGTTTCCGATCCACATCTGGAGACAATCTGTATTCTGTGGACAATCAGAGTGTTGATGAAACACAGAAATTGCATCGGGATTGAATACAACAGTCACCATCAGAAATTTCCTCCATGGGAGTAACGTCTGAAACAGTCTACGCTTTGATCGTTCCCTGGATGACCAGTAGTAGTTTCCGATGCACATCTGGAGGCATTCTGTAATCTGTGGATCATCAGAGTGTTGATGAAACACAGAAATTGCATCTGGATTGAATACAACAGTCACCATGCGCACTTCCCTACATGGGAGTAATGTCTCAAACAGTCTATGCTTTGACCGTTCATAGGAAGACCAGTAGTAGTTTCCGATGCATATCTGGAGGAAATCTGTAATCTGTGGACTATCAGAGTGTTGATGAAACACAGAAATTGCATTGGGATTGAATACAACAGTCACCATCCGCAGTTTCCACCACGGGAGTAACGTCTGAAACAGTCTACGCTTTGATTGTTCCCTGGAAGACCAGTAGTAGTTTCCGATGCACATCTGGAGGCATTTGTAATCTGTTGACCTTCAAAGTGTTGATGAAACGCAGAAATTGCATCGGGATTGAATACAACAGTCACCATGCGCACTTTTCTCAACGGGAGTAATGTCTCAAACAGTCTACGCTTTGATCGTTCCCTAGAAGACCAGTAGTAGTTTGCGATGCACATCTGGTGGCATTCTGCATTCTGTGGACTATCAGAGTGTTGATGAAACACAGAAATTACATCGGGATTGAATACAATAGGCACCATGCGCAATTTCCTCCACAGGAGTAATGTCTCAAAGAGTCTACGCTTTGATCGTTCCCTGGAAGACCAGTAGTAGTTTCCGATGCACATCTGGTGGCATTCTGTAATATGTGGACTATCAGAATAGGGATGAAACACAGAAATTGCATCGGGATTGAATACAACAGTCACCACGCGCACTTCCCTCCATGGGAGTAATGTCTCAAACAGTCTACGCTTTGATCGTTCCCTGGAAGACCAGTAGTAGTTTCCGATGCACATCTGGTATGATTCTGTAATCTGCGGACTATCAGAGTGTTGATGAAACACAGAAATTGCATCGAGATTGAATACAACAGTCACCATCCGCAATTTCCGCCATGGGAGTAATGTCTGAAACAGTCCTCGCTTTAATCGTTCCCTGGGAGACCAGTAGTAGTTTCCGATGCACATCTGGTGGCATTCTGTAACCTGTGAGCTATCAGAGTATTGATGAAACACAGAAATTGCATCGGGATTGAATACAATAGTCACCATGCGCACTTTCCTCCACGGGAGAAATGTCTCAAACAGTGTACGCTTTGATCGTTCCCTGGATGACCAGTAGTAGTTTCCGATGCACATCTGGAGGCATTCTGTAATCTGTGGAGCATCAGAGTGTTGATGAATCACAGAAATTGCATCGGGATTGAATACAACAGTCACCATGCGCACTTACCTACATGGGAGTAATGTCTCAAACAGTCTATGCTTTGACCTTTCCCCGGAGGACCAGTAGTAGTTTCCGATGCATATCTGGAGGCAATCTGTAATCTGTGGACTATCAGAGTGTTGATGAAACACAGAAATAGCATTGGGATAGAATACAACAGTCACCATCCGCAATTTCCACCACGGGAGTAATGTCTCAAACAGTCTACGCTTTGATCGTTCCCTGAAAGACCAGTAGTAGTTTCCGATGCACATCTGGAGGCATTCTGTAATCTGTTGACCTTCAAAGTGTTGATGAAACACAGAAATTGCATCGGGATTGAATACAACAGTCACCATGCGCACTTTCCTCCACGGGAGTAATGTCTCAAACAGTCTACGCTTTGATCGTTCCCTGGAAGACCAGTAGTAGTTTCCGATGCACATCTGGTGGCATTCTATAATCTTTGGACTATCAGAGTGTTGATGAAACATAGAAATTGCATCGGGATTAAATACAACAGTCACCATGCGCACTTTTCTCCACGGCAGTAATGTCTCAGACAGTCCACGCTTTGATCGTTCCCTGGAAGACGAGTAGTTGTTTCCGATGCACATCTGGTGGCATTCTGTAACCTATGAGCTATCAGTGTGTTGATGAAACACAGAAATTGCATCGGGATTGAATACAACAGTCACCATGCGCACTTTCCTCCACGGGAGTAATGTCTCAAACAGTCTACGCTTTGATCGTTCCCTGGAAGACCAGTAGTAGTTCCCGATGTACATCTGGTGGCATTCTGTAATCTGTGGACTATCAGAGTGATGATAAAACACAGAAATTGCATCGAGATTGAATACAACAGTCACCATCCGCACTTTCCTCCATGGGAGTAATGTCTCAAGCAGTCTTCACTTTGATCGCTCCCTGGAAGACAAGTAGTAGTTTCCGATGCACATCTGGAGGCATTCTTTAATCTGTCGACTTTCAAAGTGTTGATGAAACACAGAAATTGCATCGGGTTTGATTACAACAGTCACCATGCGAACTTTCCTCCATTTGAGTAATGTCTCATACAGTCTACGCTATAATCGTTCCCAGGAATACCAGTAGTAGTTTCCGATGCACATCTGGAGGCAATGTGTAAATTGTGGACTATCAGAGTGTTGATGAAACATAGAAATTGCATCGGGATTTAATACAACAGTCACCATCCGCAATATCCTTAATGGGAGTAATGTCTGAAACAGTCTACGCTTTGATTGTACCCTGGAAGACCAGTAGCAGTTTCCGATGCACATCTGGAGGCATTCTGTAATCTCTGGACTATCAGAGTGTTGATGAAACACAGAAATTGCATCGAGATTGAATACAACAGTCACCATGCGCACTTTCCTCCATGGGAGTGATGTCTCAAACAGTCTACGCTTTGATCGTTCCCTGGAAGACCAGTAGTAGTTTCCGATGCACATCTGGCGGCATTCTGTAATCTCTGGACTATCAGAGTGTTGATGAAACACAGAAATTGCATCGAGATTGAATACAACAGTCACCATGCGCACTTTCCTCCACGGGAGTAATGTCTCAAACAGTCTACGCTTTGATCGTTCCCTGGAAGACCAGTAGTAGTTTCCGATGCACATCTGGAATCATTCTGTAATCTGTGGACTATCAGAGTGTTGATGAACCTCAGAAATTGCATTGGGATTGAATACGACAGTCACCATGCGCACTTTCCTCCATGAGAGCAATGTCTCAAACAGTATACGGTTTGATCGTTCCCTGGAAGACCAGTAGTAGTTTCCGATGCACATCTGGAGGCATTCTGTAATCTCTGGACTATCAGAGTGTTGATGAAACACAGAAATTGCATCGAGATTGAATACAACAGTCACCATGCGCACTTTCCTGCATGGGAGTGATGTCTCAAACAGTCTACGCTTTGATCGTTTATCGAAGACCAGTAGTAGTTTCCGATGCACATCTTGAGGCATTCTGTGATCTGTGGACTATCAGTGTTGATGAAACACAAAAATTGCATCGGGATTGAATACAACAGTCACCATAGGCTCATTTCTCTATGGTAGTAATGTCTCAAACAGTCTGCGCTTTGATTGTTCCCTGGAAGACCAGTAGTAGTTTCAGATGCACATCTGCAAGCAATTTTTTAATCTGTGGACTATCAGAGTGTTGATGAAACACAGTTATCGCATCGGGATTGAATACAAGAGTCACCATGCGCACTTTCCTCCATGGGAGTAATGTCTCAAACAGTCTACGCTTTGATCGTTCTCAGGAAGACCAGTGGTAGTTTCCGATACACATCTGGAGCCATTCTGTAATCTGTGGACTATCAGAGTGTTTAGGAACACAGAAATTGCTTCGGGATTGAATACAACACTCACCATGGGCACTTTCCTCCATGGGAGTATTGTCTCAAACAGTTTACGCCTTGATCGTTCTCTGGAAGACCAGTAGTAGTTTCCGATGCACATCTGGAGGCATTCTGTAATCTGTGCACTATCAGAGTTTTGATGAAACACAGAAATATCAACGGGATTGAATAAACAGTCACCATGAGCACTTTCCTCCATGGGAGTAATGTCTCAAACAGTCTACGCTATGATCGTTCCCTGGAAGACCAATAGTAGTTTCCCATGCACATCTGGAAGCATTCTGTAATCTGTGGACTATCCGAGTGTTGATGAAACACAGTTATCGCATCGGGATTGAATACAACAGTCACCATGCGCACTTTCCTCAATGCGAGTAATATCTCAAACAGCCTACGCTTTGATCGTTTCCTGGAAGACCAGTAGTAGTTTCCGCTGCACATCTGGAGCCATTCTGCAATCTGTGGACTATCAGAGTGTTGATGAAACACAGAAATTGCATCGGGATTGAATTCAACAGTCACCATGCGCACTTTCCTCCATGGGAGTAATGTCTCAAAGAGACTACGCTTTGAACGTTCCCTGGCAGACCAGTAGTAGTTTCGGATGCACATCTGGAGCCATTCTGTATTCAGTGGACAATCAGAATGTTGATGAAACACAGATATTGCATCAGGATTTAATACAACAGTCACCATGCGCACTTTCCTCCATGGGAGTAATGTCTCAAAGAGTCTACGCTTTGATCGTTCCCTGGAAGACCAGTAGTAGTTTCCGATGCACATCTGCAAGCAATTTTTTAATCTGTGGACCATCAGAGTGTTGACGAAACATAGAAGTTGCATCGGGATTGATACAACAGTCAACATGCGCAGTTTCCTCCATGGGAGTAATGTGTCAAACAGTCTACGCTTTGATCGTTCCCTGGAAGACCAGTAGTAGTTTCCGATGCACATCTGGAGCCATTCTGTAATCTGTGGACTATCTGAGTGTTTAGGAACACAGAAATTGCTTCGGGATTGAATACAACAGTCACCATGCGCACTTTCCTCCATGGGAGTATTGTCTCAAACAGTTTACGCTTTGATCGCTCCCTGGAAGACCAGTAGTTGTTTCCGATGCACATCTGGAGGCATTCTGTAATCTCTGGACTATCAGAGTGTTGATGAAACACAGAAATTGCATCGAGATTGAATACAACAGTCACCATGCGCACTTTCCTCCATGGGAGTGATGTCTCAAACAGACTATGCTTTGGTCGTTCCCTGGAAGACCAGTAGTAGTTTCCGATGCACATCTGGAGGCATTCTGTAATCTGTGGACTGTCAGAGTGTTGATGAAACACAGATATTGCATCCAGATTGAATACAACAGTCACCATGCGCACTTTCCTCCATGGGAGTAATGTCTTAAACAGTCTACGCTTTGATCGTTCCCTGGAAGGCCAGTAGTAGTTTCCGATGCACATCAGGAAGCAATCTGTAATCTGTGGACTATCAGAGTGTTGATGAAACACAGATATTGCATCGGGAGTGAATACAACAGTCACCATGCGCACTTTCCTCCATGGGAGTAATTCTCTAACAGTCTACGCTTTGATCGTTTCCTGGAAGACCAGTAGTAGCTTCCGATGCATATCTGGAGGCATCCTGTAATCTGTGGACCTTCAAAGTGTCGATGAAACACAGAAATTGCTTTGGGATTGAATACAACTGTCACCATGCGAACTTTCCTCCATGGGAGTAATGTCTCAAACAGTCTACGGTTTGATCGTTCCCTGTAAGAGCGGTAGTAGTTTCCGATGAACATCTGGAGGCATTCTGTAATCTGTGGACTATCAGAGTGTACATGAAACACAGAAATTCCATCGGTATTGAATACAACAGTCACCATGCGCACTTTCCTCCATGGGAGTTATTCTCAAACAGCCTACGCTTTGATCGTTCCCTGGAAGACCAGTAGTAGTTTCCGATGCACATCTGGAGGCATTCTGTAATCTGTGGACTGTCAGAGTGTTGATGAAACACAGATATTGCATCGGGATTGAATACAACAGTCACCATGCGCACTTTCCTCCATGGGAATAATGTCTCAAACAGTCTACGCTTTGATCGTTCCCTGGAAGACCAGTAGTAGTTTCAGATGCACATCTGGAAGCATTCTGTAATCTGTGGACTATCAGAGTGTTGATGAAACACAGATATTGCATCGGGAGTGAATACAACAGTCACCATGCGCACTTTCCTCCATGGGAGTAATTCTCTAACAGTCTACGTTTTGATCTTTCCCTTGAAGACCAGTAGTAGTTTCCGATGCACATCTGGAGGCATTCTGTATTCTGTGAACTATCAGACTGTTGATGAAACACAGAAATTCCATCGGGATTGAATACAACAGTACCATGCGCACTTTCCTCCATGGGAGTAATGTCTCAAACAGTCTACGCTTTCATCGTTCCCTGGAAGACCAGTATTAGTTTCCGATGCACATCTGGTGTCATTCTGTAATCTTTGGACTATCAGAGTGTTGAAGAAACACAGAAATTGCATCGGGATTGAATACAACAGTCACCATGCGCACTTTCCTCCATGGAAGTAACGTCTCAAACAGTCTACACTTTGATCGTTTCCTGGAAGACCAGTATTAGTTTCCGATGCACATCTGGTGGCATTCTGTAATCTGTGGACCATCAGAGTATTGATAAAACACAGAAATGGCATCGGGATTGAATACAACAGTCACCACGCGCTTTTTCCTCCACGGGAGTAATGTCTCAAACAGTCTACGCTTTGATCGCTCCCTGGAAGACCACTAGTAGTTTCCGATGCACATCTGGTGGCATTCTGTAATCTGTGGATTATCAGAGTGTCAATGAAACACAGAAATTGCATCGGGGTTGAATACAACAGTCACCATTCGCACTTTCCTCCATTGGAGTAATGTCTCAAACAGTCCACGCTTTGATCGTTCCTTGGAAGGCCAGTAGTAGCTTCCGATGCACATCTGGTGGCCTTCTGTAATCTGTGGACTATCAGAGTGTTGATGAAACACAGAAATTGAATCGGGATTGAATTCACCATGCGCACTTTCCTAAACGGGAGTAATGTCTCAAACAGTCTACGCTTTGATTGTTCTCTGAAAGACCAGTAGTAGTTTCCGATGCACATCTGGTGGCATTCTGTAATCTGTGGATTATCAGAGTGTCAATGAAACACAGAAATTGCATCGGGGTTGAATACAACAGTCACCATTCGCACTTTCCTCCATGGGAGTAATGTCTCAAAGAGACTACGCTTTGAACGTTCCCTGGCAGACCAGTAGTAGTTTCTGATGCACATCTGGAGGCATTCTGTAATCTGTGTACCATCACAGTGTTGATGAAACACAGAAATTGCATCGGGATTGAATACAACAGTCACCATGCGCAGTTTCCTCCATGAGAGTAATGTCTCAAACAGTCTACGCTTTGATCGTTCTCAGGAAGACCAGTAGTAGTTTCCGATACACATCTGGAGGCATTCTGTAATCTGTGGACAATCAGAATGTTGATGAAACACAGATATTGCATCGGGAGTGATTACAACAGTCACCATGCGCACTTTCCTCCATGGGAGTGATGTCTCAAACAGTCTATGTTTTGGTCTTTCCCAGGAAGACCAGTAGCAGTTTTCGATGCACATCTGGAGGCATTCTGTAATCTGTGGACTATCAGAGTGTTGATGAAACACAGAAATTCCATCAGGATTTAATACAACAGTCACCATGCGCACTTTCCTCCATGGGAGTAATGTTAAAAGAGTCTACGCTTTGATCGTTCCCTGGAAGACCAGTAGTAGTTTCCGATGCACATCTGCAAGCAATTTTTTAATCTGTGGACCATCAGAGTGTTGATGAAACATAGAATTTGCATCGGGATTGATACAACAGTCACCATGCGCAGTTTCCTCCATGGGAGTAATGTGCCAAACAGTCTACGATTTGATCTTTCCCAGGACGACCAGTAGTAGTTTCCGATACAAATCTGAAAGCATTCTGTAATCTGTGGACTATCTGAGTGTTTAGGAACACAGAAATTGCTTCGGGATTGAATACAACAGTCACCATGCGCACTTTCCTCCATGGGAGTATTGTCTCAAACAGTTTACGCTTTGATCGTTCCCTGGAAGACCAGTAGTAGTTTTCGATGCACATCTGGAGGCATTCTCTAATCTCTGGACTATCAGAGTGTTGATGAAACACAGAAATTGCATCGAGATTGAATACAACAGTCACCATGCGCACTTTCCTCCATGGGAGTGATGTCTCAAACAGACTACGCTTTGGTCGTTCCCTGGAAGACCAGTAGTAGTTTCCGAAGCACATCTGGAGGCATTCTGTAATCTGTGGACTGTCAGAGTGTTGATGAAACACAGATATTGCATCCAGATTGAATACAACAGTCACCATGCGCACTTTCCTCCATGGGAGTAATGTCTTAAACAGTCTACGCTTTGATTGTTCCCTGGAAGACCAGTAGTAGTTTCCGATGCACATCAGGAAGCATTCTGTAATCTGTGGACTATCAGAGTGTTGATGAAACACAGATATTGCATCGGGAGTGAATACAACAGTCACCATGCGCACTTTCCTCCATGGGAGTAATTCTCTAACAGTCTACGCTTTGATCGTTTCCTGGAAGACCAGTAGTAGCTTCCGATGCATATCTGGAGGCATCCTGTAATCTGTGGACCTTCAAAGTGTCGATGATACACAGAAATTGCCTTGGGATTGAATACAACAGTCACCATGCGAACTTTCCTCCATGGGAGTAATGTCTCAAACAGTCTACGGTTTGATCGTTCCCTGTAAGAGCGGTAGTAGTTTCCGATGAACATCTGGAGGCATTCTGTAATCTGTGGACTACGAGAGTGTTCAAGAAACACAGAAATTCCATCGGTATTGAATACAACAGTCACCATCCGCACTTTCCTCCATGGGAGTAATGCTCAAACAGTCTACGCTTTGATCGTTCCCTGGAAGTCCAGTAGTAGTTTCCGATGCATATCTCTAGGCATTCTGTAATCTGTGGACCTACAAAGTGTTGATGAAACACAGAAATTGCCTCGGGATTGAATACAACAGTCACTATGCGCACGTTCCTCCATGGGAGTAATGTCTCAAATAGTCTACGCTTTCATCGTTCCCTGGAAGACCAGTAGTACTTTCCGATGCACATCTGGAGGCTTTCAGTAATCTGTGGACTATCAGAGTGTTGATGAAGCACAGAAATTGCATCGAGATTGAATACAACAGTCACCATGCGCACTCTCATCCATGGGAGTGATGTCTCAAACAGCCTACGCTTTGATCATTCCCTGGAAGACCAGTAGTAGTTTCCGATGCACATCTGGAGGCATTCTGTAATCTGTGGACTGTCAGAGTGTTGATGAAACACAGATATTGCATCCGGATTGAATACAACAGTCACCATGCGCACTTTCCTCCATGGGAATAATGTCTCAAACAGTCTACGCTTTGATCGTTCCCTGGAAGACCAGTAGTAGTTTCCGATGCACATCTGGAAGCATTCTGTAATCTGTGGACTATCAGAGTGTTGATGAAACACAGATATTGCATGGGGAGTGAATACAACAGTCACCATGCGCACTTTCCTCCATGGGAGTAATTCTCTAACAGTCTACGCTTTGATCGTTCCCTGGAAAACCAGTAGTAGCTTCCGATGCATATCTGGTTGAATTCTGTAATCTGTGGACAATAGAGTGTTGATGAAACACAGAAATTGCATCGGGATTGAATTCACCATATGCACTTTCCTAAACGGGAGAAATGTCTCAAACAGTCTACGTTTTGATCTTTCCCTGGAAGACCAGTAGTAGTTTCCGATGCACATCTGGAGGCATTCTGTATTCTGTGAACTATCAGACTGTTGATGAAACACAGAAATTCCATCGGGATTGAATACAACAGTCACCATGCGCACTTTCCTCCATGGGAGTAATGTCTCAAACAGTCTACGCTTTGATCGTTCCCTGGAAGACCAGTATTAGTTTCCGATGCACATCTGGTGTCATTCTGCAATCTTTGGACTATCAGAGTGTTGAAGAAACACAGAAATTGCATCGGGATTGAATACAACAATCACCACGCGCTTTTTCCTCCACGGGAGTACTGTCTCAAACAGTCTACGTTTTGATCGTTCCCTGGAGGACCACTAGTAGTTTCCGATGCACATCTCGTGGCATTCTGTAATCTGTGGATTATTAGAGTGTCAATGAAACACAGAAATTGCATCGGGGTTGAATACAACATTCACCATTCGCACTTTCCTCCATTGGAGTAATGTCTCAAACAGTCCACGCTTTGATCGTTCCTTGGAAGGCCAGTAGTAGTTTCCGATGCACATCTGGTGGCATTCTGTAATCCGTGGACTATCAGAGTGTTGATGAAACACAGAAATTGCATCGGGATTGAATTCACCATGCGCACTTTCCTAAACGGTAGTAATGTCACAAACAGTCTATGCTTTGATTGTTCTCTGAAAGACCAGTAGTGGTTTCCGATGGACATCTGGTGGCATTCTGTAATCTGTGGACTATCAGAGTGTTGATGAAACACAGAAATTGCAACGGGATTGAATACAGCAGTCTCCATGCGCACTTTCCTCCACGGGAGAAACGTCTCTAACAGTCTACGCTTTGATCGTTCCCTGGAAGACCAGAAGTTGTTTCCGATGCACATCCCGTGGCATTCGGAAATATGTGGACCATCAGAGTGTTAATGAAACACAGAAATTGCATCGGGATTGAATACAACAGTCACCACGCGCACTTTCCTCCATGGGAGTAATGTCTCAAACAGTCTACGTTTTGATCGTACCCTGGAAGACCAGTTGTAGTTTCCGATGCACATCTGGTGGCATTCTGTAATCTGTGGATTATCAGAGTGTCAATGAAACACAGAAATTGCATCGGGGTTGAATACAACAGTCACCATTCACACTTTCCTCCATTGGAGTAATGTCTCCAGCAGTCCACGCTTTGATCGTTCCTTGGAAGGCCAGTAGTAGTTTCCGATGCACATCTGGTGGCATTCTGTAATCTGTGGACTATCAGAGTGTTGATGAAACACAGAAATTGAATCGGGATTGAATTCACCATGCGCACTTTCCTAAACGGGAGTAATGTCTCAAACAGTCTACGATTTGATTGTTCTCTGAATTACCAGTAGTAGTTTCCGATGCACATCTGGTGGCATTCTGTAATCTGTGGATTATCAGAGTGTCAATGAAACACAGAAATTGCATCGGGGTTGAATACAACAGTCACCATTCCCACTTTCCTCCATTGGAGTAATGTCTCAAACAGTCCACGCTTTGATCGTTCCTTGGAAGGCCAGTAGTAGCTTCCGATGCACATCTGGTGGCCTTCTGTAATCTGTGGACTATCAGAGTGTTGATGAAACACAGAAATTGCATCGGGATTGAATTCAACAGTCACCATGCGGACTTTCCTCCACCGGAGAAATGTCTCAAAGAGACTATTCTTTGAACGTTCCCTGGCAAACCAGTAGTAGTTTCTGATGCACATCTGGAGGCATTCTGTAATCTGTGTACCATCACAGTGTTGATGAAACACAGAAATTGCATCGGGATTGAATACAACAGTCACCATGCGCAGTTTCCTCCATGAGAGTAATGTCTCAAACAGTCTACGCTTTGATCGTTCTCAGGAAGACCAGTAGTAGTTTCCGATACACATCTGGAGGCATTCTGTAATCTGTGGACTATCAGAGGTTTTGGAACACAGAAATTGCTTCGGGATTGAATACAACAGTCACCATGCACACTTTCCTCCATGGGAGAAATCTCTCAAACAGTCTGCGCTTTGATCGTTCCCAGGAAGACCAGTAGTAGTTTCGGATGCACATCTGGAGCCATTCTGTATTCAGTGGACAATCAGAATGTTGATGAAACACAAGTATTGCATCGGGAGTGATTACAACAGTCACCATGCGCACTTTCCTCCATGGGAGTAATGTCTCTAAGAGTCTACGCTTTGATCGTTCCCTGGAAGACCAGTAGTAGTTTCCGATGCACATCTGCAGGCAATTTTTTAATCTGTGGACCATCAGAGTGTTGATGAAACATAGAAGTTGCATCGGGATTGATACAACAGTCACCATGCGCAGTTTCCTCCATGGGAGTAATGTGTCAAACAGTCTACGATTTGATCTTTCCCAGGACGACCAGTAGTAGTTTCCGATACAAATCTGGAAGCATTCTGTAATCTGTGGACTATCTGAGTGTTTAGGAACACATAAATTGCTTCGGGACTGAATACAACAGTCACCATGCGCACTTTCCTAAATGGGAGTATTGTCTCAAACAGTTTACGCTTTGATCGTTCCCTGGAAGACCAGTAGCAGTTCCCGATGCACATCTGGAGGCATTCTGTAATCTCTGGAATATCAGAGTGTTCATGAAACACCGAAATTGCATCGAGAATGAATACAACAGTCACCATGCGCACTTTCCTCCATGGGAGTGATGTCTCAAACAGACTACGCTTTGGTCGTTCCCTGGAAGACCAGTAGTAGTTTCCGATGCACATCTGGAGGCATTCTGTAATCTGTGGACTGTCAGAGTGTTGATGAAACACAGATATTGCATCCAGATTGAATACTACAGTCACCATGCGCACTTTCCTCCATGGGAGTAATGTCTTAAACAGTCTACGCTTTGATCGTTCCCTGGAAGACCAGTAGTAGTTTCCGATGCACATCAGGAAGCATTCTGTAATCTGTGGACTATCAGAGTGTTGATGAAACACAGATATTGCATCGGGAGTGAATACAACAGTCACCATGCGCACTTTCCTCCATGGGAGTAATTCTCTAACAGTCTACGCTTTGATCGTTTCCTGGAAGACCAGTAGTAGCTTCCGATGCATATCTGGAGGCATCCTGTAATCTGTGGACCTTCAAAGTGTCGATGAAACACAGAAATTGCCTTGGGATTGAATACAACAGTCACCATGCGAACTTTCCTCCATGGGAGTAATGTCTCAAACAGTCTACGGTTTGATGGTTCCTTGTAAGAGCGGTAGTAGTTTCCGATGAACATCTGGAGGCATTCTGTAATCTGTGGACTATCAGAGTGTTCATGAAACACAGAAATTCCATCGGTATTGAATACAACAGTCACCATGCGCACTTTCCTCCATGGGAGTAATTCTCAAACAGTCTACGCTTTGATCGTTCCCTGGAAGTCCAGTAGTAGTTTCCGATGCATATCTCTAGGCATTCTGTAATCTGTGGACCTACAAAGTGTTGATGAAACACAGAAATTGCCTCAGGATTGAATACAACAGTCACTATGCGCACGTTCCTCCATGGGAGTAATGTCTCAAATAGTCTACGCTTTCATCGTTCCCTGGAAGACCAGTAGTACTTTCCGATGCACATCTGGAGGCATTCAGTAATCTGTGGACTATCAGAGTGTTGATGAAACACAGAAATTGCATCGAGATTGAATACAACAGTCACCATGCGCACTCTCATCCATGGGAGTGATGTCTCAAACAGCCTACGCTTTGATCGTTCCCTGGAAGACCAGTAGTAGTTTCCGATGCACATCTGGAGGCATTCTGTAATCTGTGGACTGTCAGAGTGTTGATGAAACACAGATATTGCATCCGGATTGAATACAACAGTCACCATGCGCACTTTCCTCCATGGGAATAATGTCTCAAACAGTCTACGCTTTGATCGTTCCCTGGAAGACCAGTAGTAGTTTCCGATGCACATCTGGAAGCATTCTGTAATCTGTGGACTATCAGAGTGTTGATGAAACACAGATATTGCATCGGGAGTGAATACAATAGTCACCATGCGCACTTTCCTCCATAGGAGTAATTCTTTAACAGTCTACGCTTTGATCGTTCCCTGGAAGACCAGTAGTAGCTTCCGATGCATATCTGGTTGAATTCTGTAATCTGTGGACAATAGAGTGTTGATGAAACACAGAAATTGCATCGGGATTGAACTCACCATAAGCACTTTCCTAAACGGGAGTAATGTCTCAAACAGTCTACGTTTTGATCTTTCCCTGGAAGACCAGTAGTAGTTTCCGATTCACATCTGGAGGCATTCTGTAATCTGTGGACTGTCAGAGTGTTGATGAAACACAGATATTGCATCCGGATTGAATACAACAGTCACCATGCGCACTTTCCTCCATGGGAATAATGTCTCAAACAGTCTACGCTTTGATCGTTCCCTGGAAGACCAGTAGTAGTTTCCGATGCACATCTGGAAGAATTCTGAAATCTGTGGACTATCAGACTGTTGATGAAACACAGAAATTCCATCGGGATTGAATACAACAGTCACCATGCGCACTTTCCTCCATGGGAGTAATGTCTCAAACAGTCTACGCTTTGATCGTTCCCTGGAAGACCAGTATTAGTTTCCGATGCACATCTGGTGTCATTCTGTAATCTTTGGACTATCAGAGTGTTGAAGAAACACAGAAATTGCACCGGGATTGAATACAACAGTCACCATGCACACTTTCCTCCATGGAAGTAACGTCTCAAACAGTCTACGCTTTGATCGTTTCCTGGAAGACCAGTATTAGTTTCCGATGCACATCTGGTGGCATTCTGTAATCTGTGGACCATCAGAGTATTGATAAAACACAGAAATGGCATCGGGATTGAATACAACAGTCACCACGCGCTTTTTCCTCCACGGGAGTAATGTCTCAAACAGTCTACGTTTTGATCGTTCCCTGGAAGACCACTAGTAGTTTCCGATGCACATCTGGTGGCATTCTGTAATCTGTGGATTATCAGAGTGTCAATGAAACACAGAAATTGCATCGGGGTTGAATACAACAGTCACCATTCGCACTTTCCTGCATTGGAGTAATGTCTCAAACAGTCCACGCTTTGATCGTTCCTTGGAAGGCCAGTAGTAGCTTCCAATGCACATCTGGTGGCCTTCTGTAATCTGTGGACTATCAGAATGTTGATGGAACACTGAAATTGCATCGGGATTGAATACAACAGTCACCATGCGCATTGTCCTCAATGTGAGTAATGTCTCAAAGAATATACGCCTTGATCGTTCCCTGAAAGACCAGTAGTAGTTTCCGATGCACATCTGGTGGCATTCTGTAATCTGTGGACTATCAGAGTGTTGATGAAACACAGAAATTGAATCGGGATTGAATTCACCATGCGCACTTTCCTAAACGGGAGTAATGTCTCAAACAGTCTACGCTTTGATTGTTCTCTGAAAGACCAGTAGTAGTTTCCGATGCACATCTGGTGGCATTCTGTAATCTGTGGATTATCAGAGTGTCAATGAAACACAGAAATTGCATCGGGGTTGAATACAACAGTCACCATTCGCACTTTCCTCCATTGGAGTAATGTCTCAAACAGTCCACGCTTTGATCGTTCCTTGGAAGGCCAGTAGTAGTTTCCGATGCACATCTGGTGGCATTCTGTAATCTGTGGACTATCAGAGTGTTGATGAAACACAGAAATTGCATCGGGATTGAATTCACCATGCGCACTTTCCTAAACGGTAGTAATGTCTCAAACAGTCTACGCTTTGATTTTTCTCTGAAAGACCAGTAGTAGTTTCCGATGGACATCTGGTGGCATTCTGAAATCTGTGGACTATCAGAGTGTTGATGAAACACAGAAATTGCAACGGGATTGAATACAGCAGTCTCCATGCGCACTTTCCTCCACGGGAGAAACGTCTCTAACAGTCTACGCATTGATCGTTCCCTGGAAGACCAGAAGTTGATTCCGATGCACATCCCGTGGCATTCGGAAATATGTGGACCATCAGAGTGTTAATGAAACACAGAAATTGCATCGGGATTGAATACAACAGTCACCATGCGCACTTTCCACCATGGGAGTTATGTCTCAAACAGTCTACGCTTTGATCGTACCCTGGAAGACCAGTAGTAGTTTCCGATGCACATCTGGTTTCATTCGGTAATCTGTGGACTATCAGACTGTTGATGAACACAGATATTGCATCCGGATTGAATACAACAGTCACCATTCGCACTTTCCTCCATGGGAGTAATGTCTCAAACAGTC